>NC_056729.1:262932449-263232449 GCF_019279795.1 Protopterus annectens
CCACAATGAAAAAAATCACCATCTTCTACACATTAGCATCTCTAAGTTTTAAAATGCTAGCTATGGAAAAATAATTATTTATCCCTGGGGCTGTCATGAACCAAGGCCGGGGGGTACAGGAAACTAGCCGATGGAATCCACCCCCAACGTATGTGACGAGGAAAGCTGGGGCTTCCAGTATCAGAGGAAACATTTTTGGACAATGAGTATAGTAACATTGGTAATGTCGTGATGGTTTTACCATTTATAATTTTTGTGAATTTGACCTCAATGATGGACATTTTAGCTGAATATGCTAAAGTGTTAATCAACCTTAAGTCATATGTTAGACAAATTAATTTGAGTCTTTTTGTTGACAAAACAGAACATATTAATGAAAATATTTTACAAATTAACAGAAAAAGTGCAAGTCAGGTGTTTAGTGTATTACTCGTGACTAGTAGAACTATTTAAATAATGTTTGAATTAGAATGGTTTACTCTGATGATACCCTGATCATTGTAGTGGGCAAAAATGCTTAGTCTTGTTTTTATTTGATTTTTGAAGTTTGCTTCATAAAATTAAATGATATCCCTCATGGTAACTTTTGTAGTGGCGGAATTCTTTTGTTTTTGTGGCAGCTTATATCCTCATTGAAGATATTTGGTTTGTTTACTTTGTTTTAACGCACAACAAAGTGCCCTGTATGGGATCATTTGCTTTACATACACGGAGAAACCCGTGGGAGAGCTCACTGAGTTATTTCAACTACTCAAGAACCAAATGCACGCTATGAATGCCCAAGTGGAACCTACCACTTCATTGACATCTACACAGTTGGAATTGTTTACTTTGCATACACCACCACAGGAAAGTTCAACTAGTAATAACATTCAGAGTGGTGGTAAGATGACCAGCATTAACTCTGAAGCTGCAGTAAATGATTTTGGGAGCAGACAGCCTACGGACATTCAGTTGTTTCTTATTCCACCTAACTTTCAATTTTCTTCTTCCCCCAACTGAACAGAAGGGTTTGGTACCTTCCAAACACAATTACGCACTTTGGAAAAATTGACCAGGAAACTTAGAACACTTCAAATGGATAACATATTTTTAGAATGTTCCTTAGAATTACAACAAGTACCAAAGGGATTATGACTTTGCAAGCTCCCTGCAGGAATGTAAGCTGGCTCTGTTATGCACAAGGAATTATTGGAGTTATTCAACGAAACAGGTATGGATTTGGTGCGGATTATTATCCATGACAATGAGTGTAAATTAAAGCTCTTAGAGAAAGAAATAACTGAACTCAATACTAGTATTACGAATGACCCTTTATTTGACCATAATAAGACTCAGTACAATAAAAAGTTTACAGACTTGGACAAATATGTTAAAGATAGTTTAGATAGGAAACAGAAAAAAAATATTCAGCGACACTGATGACTTTAATAAAAAGAAAGCCTATCCTATTCCTGGGAATGTTGATTTGGTGAATAATTTGCAAAATGAAGAGACTAATACATCTGTGGAGAGTAATCATGTAAGTAACAGGAATGGTCAATATAGAAGGAATAGCAACAGACCACTTGATTATTTTTTAGAACATCCAGAGCCGCTGAGACAATCTCAGCGATTGATGAACAAGAACCAGGGCAGGGGAGGTACAAGAACCAAACTGGTTGATGGAATCCACCCCCAGTGTATGTGATGAGGAAAGCTGTGGGCTTCAGGTATTAGACTAGAGGAAACATTTTTGGACAATGAATATATAACAATGGTAGTGACCTTATGAAAGTGAATGTATTATGTCGTGATGGTTTCACCATTTATAATTTCTGTGAATTTGACCTCAATGATGGACATTTTAGCTTGTTGCAAAATGGATTTACATTTGTTCCTTATTATAAAGTGGATGCTGCTAAAGTGTTAATCAACCTTGAGTTATATGTTAGACTATTTAATTTGTTTGTTTTTTGTTGATAAAACAGAACATATTAATGAAAATCTTATACAAATTAAGAGAAAAGGCACATTTATTGCACTCTCTAATCTCATAGTAACTGGTTTTGAACAGATGTGTGAAAATGGTATAAGGAAAGTATTAAATAAAAGAAATAAATGCAAGAAAGAACTTGTTTGAAACAAATATGTGACACTAAGGAATGCCGAATTATGAAACCCGATAAGGGGGGGGGGGTTGTGATTATGACACAGATTATGTAGTCAAAATGTATGATATATTGAACAATGATAGCACTTATGAGAGAGTTCCTAGAAATGAAATCAACAGGGCTTATGCCAAAGTTGATTGGTGGCTACATGATCTTTTGACCCAGGGGGTGATTGATCAAATAGAATATTCTATTCTAACTGTGGAAGCTCCAGTAATCCCATCAATATTGGGGAATTCCAAAAATTCATAAAGATGTTAACAACCTCCTTTTTAGACCAATAGTAGCAGCAAAAAATTCAAAAACTGAACCACTTGCTGCCTATATTGATCTATATAGTAAAAAAGCTACTGGAAAGCATAAACATATTTTAAGGGATTCTTGGCATTGCTTAGAAGTACTGACAGAGCTATCCCTTGATGACAACCTGGATTTTGTATTTGTAATAGTAGATGTCATTAATTTATTTACGGTGATTCCACATAAAGAGGGATTCGAATATTTTGGGGATGGCCTTACTAATATTGATGGACTACGCAATGTAGAAAGGAATTTAATGATAGATTTAATGGATACAGTGTTGCATAATAATTTTTTATACTTTGAAGGAGGATATTTTTGCCAAATTTCGGGGCTAGCGATGGGGATAAAATCTGCCCCGGTGTATGCTAATCTAGTCCTGGCTGACTGGGAGAAATATTATGTGTTTAATTTTTCCTTTATGACGAACATTATTTCATGGCTACATTTTTAGATGATATTTTAATTCTGTGGAGGACTAAAATAGAAGAAACAAGACTGTTTATAGATTACCTCAACAGTACCACTTCTTTTTTAAAATTTTTCTCAAAGGTTAACATATATGAGAGAGACTTTTTGGACATAATTTTACATAAGGATATGGAAATGAAGAAATTGGGGTCAAGTATTTTCCGGAAAAATACATACTCTAATACCGTACTACACTTCAGTAGTTGTCACCCTTGGCACCAAAAGAAAAGTGTAATTAAAGGACAAATGGTGCATATTTCTAGACTAGTGAGAGACAATCAAATAATTGAGAAAGAAATGTTTCTTTTAATAGGAATGTTTAAGGATAGAGGGTATCTGTTAAAAAATATTAACAAAAGTTAGGAATGAGGTTAGAAAAAAAGTCTGGAAAAGTTTACCCCAATTTTGCTGGCCAATGAAAGTATAACATTTAATTTTAGCCCTTCCAATAAATAGGAAAAAACATAGATTTTACCATATAGCCATGAAGCGGTTGAATTAAGAAAGGTACTAGACCAATGTTGGGAATTAGTATTTAGCCAAGAAATGAAAACAAATTTTGGGCACGAGACCGAAAGTTGCTTTTAGTCGAGGAAAAAATCCTAAAGGTATTTTGAGCTACAAAAAGGTGATGAAGCAGACAAATATAGATATTTTATGAATAAATGTAACATGTGTAGATATTGCAAGTACATTAATGAAAGCCTATATGGATACCATCAAAGTATCCCATGTCCTGGGCAATGTAATTGCAACACAAAAATGGTGGTGTACATTGAAACCTGCATGAGCTGTCCTGCCCTTTATATAGGTAAGACCATTTGTAAATTAAAGGACAGGATAGCTGAGTATGTTAGGGATATTAGGAACAAGAAGACCACCAGTGCATTATATTCCCATAGTTTGAATTCCTTGAATATCAAGAGATTTACATTTTTTATAATTGGCAAGGTAGTCCCCACTGAGAAAGGAGGAGACAGTAAGACGGTACTTAAAACTAGAGAAACCTTGTGGCAACTAATGTTGGATGCTATGAGACCTCTAGGGCTAAATGATTATTGTTCCACAGCTAGCATTTTAAAAATTAGAGCTGCTAACATGTAGTAGATGGCAATTTTTTTTTTATTATGGCTTGTATCTACTTAGTCACATTTAACTGCAGTTTAAAAGACAGGTTTTTATTGTTTATTATTTTCTGTATATGAATAGAAAATGTTTTTACTTTTTATATACATTTTTTATGTTTGTTAAATGTTATAAGAATAAGTTAATGTTAAATAGTGGTTTTGAAAGTTTTTCTACAAATCAGGTGTTTAGTGTATTAATCATGTGGCTAGTAAAACTATTTAAATTATGTTTGAATTAGAATGATTTACCCTGATGATGCCCAGATCATTGTAATGGATGAAGGTGCTTAGTCTTGTTTTTAATTTCATTTTTGAAGTTTGCTTTTTACAATTAAACGATATCCCTCACGGTAACTTTTGTAGTGGCGGAATTCTTTTGTTTATGTTTCTGAATCAGATGTTGTCTCCTTCACATTAATTGACCAACCAGCATTAGCCAGTTAGCACAGGCAAAGAGGATCTTTCTGAAGCCCAGAAATAGCCTAATTAGAATGCTGAGGGAGCAGTACAGAATACAAATCATTTGACTGAAAAGTCCCAGAATATTAACAGATTTTAATAAGAGGACTATCTGCATTATTGGAGTATAGTAATACTCCACTGCAAGCTGATGGTCTATAACTTACTGACCTATTAATGGGTTATAGATTAGAGATCATCAACTCTTCACTGCGGTGCTTCCATAACTACATTTCAAAGAGTGCACAAACAGTAAAATGGAAAAATGATTTCTCCTCCTTCTTGCCAGTAACTTTAGGTGTCTCATAAGGATCTGTACTGGGCTCCATACTTTTCAACATATGCATCAATTACCTCTCTTCATTCATAAAAAGAAAAATGCTTCCCTAGTTCAATATGATGATGACTTAACCCAAATATGTTCTGCCTAATCTCTGTCTAAACTCCAAGACCTTATATAACAATGCTTGTTGAAATATGGTTAATTAATTCAAAGCTGCTAAACCTTAAAAAGACTAAACTACTGCTCTTTAATCCAAAACATGTCTCTACCAAAACAGCAATATTCACTATTGTCCCTGCCAACAATACCATGATAGAACAAGTAACCCATACAAAATTACTAGGTGCCAACATGGATGGGCAAGATAGAACAAGTAACCCATACAAAATTACTAGGTGCCATCATGGATGAGCAGGATAGAACAAGTAACCCATGCAAAATTACTAGGTGCCATCATGAATGAGCATGATAGAACAAGTAACCCATGCAAAATTACTAGGTGCCATCATGGATGAGCAGGATAGAACAAGTAACCCATACAAAATTACTAGGTGCAATCATGGATGAGCAGGATAGAACAAGTAACCCATAGAAAACTACTAGGTGCTATCATGGATGAGTAGGACAGAACAAGTAACCCATGCAAAATTACTAGGTGCCATTATGGATGAGCAGTTGAAATTGGACCACATTGTTAAAAATCATCCAAAACTAGGCATATTATACAGCAAAAAATTACCTCACTGACATAGCCAGAAAATGTACAGTCTCTACCTTCTTACGGGCATCTCTCCTCTATGCTACCCAAATCTTCACTAACCTTCAGTTCTCTCAACTGACAAAACTTGAGTAATGTTATAATAAAATAGGCAAAGTTGCAGTCAACTGTAACAATGGAATGCACCACTGCTGAGCTCTCAGGGAATTAAACTGGTTAAAATTACAGTATCACCTAGCTCTTTCTCAGCTAACTACAATACACAGATTCTCTATAAGTCAGAAGATGACACAGCCCTTAAAAATTTAATACAATATTACTCCCCCAATAGAATGTTATGCTCTAGAGAAAAATCACTAATCACTATAACCAAATCTCTAATACTGCAGGTAGTTCTCTGTATACAAATAGAGCAGCTAAACTACAGAACAGCATCCCACTACCACTGAAATCAATTAAGAAAGCAGCCTCATTTAAAACACAACTAAAATGTCACCCATCAAATCAGTGGATCTGCTCCTCTATAACTCCAGGATAAATGTCACTATTATCTTCAGTTTGACATACCATCAAGCCATTTCTAATCATTCAGAATCCTATGCCCCACAACCAGCCCTCACCAATACTTGAATAGTTTTATTATTATCTTCCAGCCATATACATAGTTTTGTGACACTGCTCACCCAACACCTCGATTTGTAATTTAAATATTATAATAGCTATATATAATTATCAGTGATCTTGCTTTATACCCCACTTCATTTCTTTGAATTTCTAGCAGTAATCTCATGATCTGTTATCTATTTGACAAATCCACTAATACACCTGTACAAATGTGCATTGTTCAACATTTACAAATACTAAGTATCATTTGTGCTATAATAGTTGTTTTGATTTAATATGAATGTAATTTAATTATCAAATATATGTGCAGTTATTAATTTATATTACTTACTGTACTGAATTTCTGTTTTAAAATGTTTTTAATATATTGGAGCTTTTCTCACCAGGCCACCACTAAAATGGAGTTTGTGCTTAAACCCAATCAGAAAAAAAAAAATGGTAAACAAAAGTAAAATAAAATAAACCAATAAATTAAAAGAAAGGATTTCTAGCTCTCCTTTTTGTAACTCCTAAAAATCAAAATCAGGTAAAAGAGATCATGAAGCAGAATCAGTCAGGGCAAAAACTGTTCTTCTGATGAAGGAAGGTGATAAGGTAAGAATTCAGCAGAGTTATGCTGAGAAATGTGTGCAAACAGAGTAGTTTGTTGTTAAAAGTGCTGATGGTAAAGTGTGAAGAAGAAGCAGAAGACATCTATTTAAGATGAATATGTCTTAAAATGGCCGTAGTATATGAGAGCATATGCAATGCGTATACTAATAATGTTGCATATGTATGATTAAGGAGAGTACCAGTAGGTGTATTTGTGAGCCTGGTGACTTTTTCATCAGTATAGTTCAGTAAATGTATTTATTGAAAGTACATAATGTCTAATGACTCTTTCTTTATTCAATATCCCTGAAGTGGAATAGCTTGCTTATAGTAACTCCCCAACCCCTCTCCCACATAGGGCTATACATGTGTGGGCTTGTCCCACTTGATAGTCAAAAGGAACATGATGTAATATGCAAATGAGGCCTAATTAACATATATGCTGTCATGACAGATATGGCAGTGCTGCTTCCCATTATCATGTGCTGATTCTATAATTAAGTAGAGTAGTAATATTTAACGCTTGTCCACTACTTCCTTTCAGTTTTAATACAGTGCCTTAAACATTGTGCTATATAAGACCAGACAGTATGAGTTTATTGATGTTTATAATTTAACTGGTTTGTTGTGTTTAAATTCATAGCATTTTGGACATGCACTGATTTGCCTTGTACTGTGGCTGTTCAGGCTGTGTTATTAATTCCACTTTCTTAGTAACCTTTTCTGACAACTGTAATGTACTAATCTGTGCAGATGCATTGCTTTGCTGATTTAAATTTGTATTTAATTTTACAGGTGTACTGTTTTGAATGTTGTTCCTACTTTATTTAATTGCCTACATTGCAGAGTGAGTGATTCAGCTGAGTGGGGATTGGCACTTCAAGGCATGACTTGTTTAATGATGGAGAGCTATCATATATGACCTATTTAATGTATATCATTTTTCCACTTTGTATTAATCATTTGTTTTCAGTTTTTCTGTAATGATTACTTAATGAATATTGAAGAAGTTCCTGTTGAGATGGTGATAAATATTCATGATGTATTAATACACATCATCAATTAGGTATTGGTGGGCAAAGATTGGTAATGTGCATTGGATGATGGGGGTACTATAAGTAAGTTATGCCAATAGAAATAGAGACAGGTTATCACTCCTAAAAGAAAGTTTTCAGTCAAAATGCTAGCCAAAGCAGTGTCTTCCATATGTAAGGGATTTGTTTTTCACTAGAAATCAAGGGTCTTAGGAGTCAACAAATGCTTAAGTGACTAAAATAAAGCATAGAGTAAAAGTCTGTGAGTTTAATGACTTGAAATATTCATAAGAGAAATGTGAATATTATCAAAAATAAAGTCGGAGGCAGACTATTGGCAAAAGAGGACTCGACCCATGACAATGTGGTAAGTGTTTGTAGAGGGACTGAACTTGTGCAGGATTACCCTAAATGAATAACCAAATAAATGAAATTGTGTAAAATAAAACCTATGAGTGAAAATGGGAACAAAATGAAGCTTTAAAAGAATAAAAGCAAAATGACTGGTGAATGCATGGGCTCCAAGATGCTCCCTGGTAATAAACAGTCAGACTCAATACCCACTGTGCGTGTCATATCATTTCAGGCAGGATAATGGATACTGTAAGACATTAATACAGTCTGTATGCTGTGTGGAGGACATTTCATATGACAAGGCATAGTGCAATGTGTCTTTAGTAATCCTGAGTTATTAAGTGTAATGTATAGTGCAATGTGATTTAATAATCCTGAGTAATTAAGTGTAATGTATAGTGCAATGTTTTAACACAGGAAAACAAATCCGGGAGTGCACCAAAGCTGAAACTCAAAAAGTTCACCAAAAAACGTGTAGAAAATCATTTATTTAAAACGAAATGCCTAGGACAGTTAGCGCTTTCACGTTGTAGTAACGCTTCTTCAGACTTCAATAGCATACTAATACATAGTCAGCTTTAAATAGCGTATTGACACACCTACAACTCATTAATCTTTCAATTAACAAATTAAAAGGTATTCAGCTCTTTATAAAAGAGAAAAGAATAAGTGCTTTATATAGACAAAAATTCATGCACATATATGTGTTACACATACATACTTGATAAAACATATATTAGATTAAAACATCTTATAAAAACCTATGGTAAAATATAGATGTATATGGCAGATTGTGTTTTTAATGTTTAAGGGATTTAGCTGCCAAAAATGGTTTCAAATTAATTCTCTCATTTAACCCATACTGATGTGCCTGTAGCCTCAGAATCCACTTGCTCTCTATCTCTTCTGTATAATTTTTTATATTGCCTAACCTACTGGTCCTCTTCACTAATTCTAAAACTCTAAACTTAAAGTGATGTTGAGATCCATTATCCATAATGTGTCGGGCTAAAGCATTTGTTGTATTTTCTTTGTTTATAGCATGGATATGTTCCCTTATCTGCTCGCGAAGGGTTCTGTTGGTTTTACCTACATAATATTTCTGGCATATTACACATTGTGCCAGATATATTAAATCCCTAGTTTTACAATCTGCATAGCAGGTAAAAGTGTATATACGTCCAGTATGTGGATGTGTGAATACATTATCATTAGCTATGTAGGAACATTGGTTGCATGTCCGACATGGAAACGTGCCTTTCCTTTGAGATACCATGGAACATGCATCTACCTTCTCATAACATAAAAGTCTCTTGAGAGACTTCATGTTCCTGTAGGCTATCCTAGGTCTATCATCTACTAAAGAACTAATCCTATCATCCATCGCTAGACACTTCCAATTTTTAGTAATAATCCTATTAATCTGATCATTCCTATTGGTATAAGGGATAACAAGCCTATGTGTCTCAGCACAAGGCTTTCTAAATGTCTTGGGATCTGTAACAGCTCTCCCATAGAAAAATGGTCTACCCTTCCCAGTCCTTAAACCAGTATTAGTCTCTAATACATCACATACTTCACACATCCACATACTGGACGTATATACACTTTTACCTGCTACGCAGATTGTAAAACTAGGGATTTAATATATCTGGCACAATGTGTAATATGCCAGAAATATTATGTAGGTAAAACCAACAGAACCCTTCGCGAGTGGATAAGGGAACATATCTATGCTATAAACAAAGAAAATACAACGAATGCTTTAGCCCGACACATTATGGATAATGGATCTCAACATCACTTTAAGTTTAGAGTTTTAGAATTAGTGAAGAGGACCAGTAGGTTAGGCAATATAAAAAATTATACAGAAGAGATAGAGAGCAAGTGGATTCTGAGGCTACAGGCACATCAGTATGGGTTAAATGAGAGAATTAATTTGAAACCATTTTTGGCAGCTAAATCCCTTAAACATTAGAAACACAATCTGCCATATACATCTATATTTTACCATAGATTTTTATAAGATGTTTTAATCTAATATATGTTCTATCAAGTATGTATGTGTAACACATATATGTGCATGAATTTTTGCCTATATAAAGCGCTTATTCTTTTCTCTTTTATAAAGAGCTGAATACCTTTTAATTTGTTAATTGAAAGATTAATGAGTTGTAGGTGTGTCAATACGCTATTTAAAGCTGACTATGTATTAGTATGCCATTGAAGTCTGAAGAAGCGTTACTACAACGTGAAAGCGCTAACTGTTATAGGCATTTCGTTTTAAATAAAGGATTTTCTACACGTTTTTGGTGAACTTTTTGAGTTTCAGCTTTGGTGCACTCCCGGATTTGTTTTCCTGTGTTACTACATTGTCGCTACGAGAGGGCTTTACTCAACGGGGAGGTTTGTTGTGTTTCTATAGTGCAATGTTTCTTTAATAATCCCCGGTAATTAATTGCAATGTATACTGCAATGTGTCTTTAATAATTGTCGCCTCACAGCAAGAGGTTCTCCGGTTCGATCCTCAGCTGGGGTGCCTTCTGTGTGGAGTCTGCATGTCCCCCCTCTGGTTGCGTGGGTTTCCTCTGGGTGCTCCAGTTTCCTCCCACATCCCAAAGACATGATGTAGGTGGATTGGACACTCTAAATTGACCCTAGGTGTGAGTGCATGCATGTGTGTGCCTTCTGCGGAAGGTTGGTTGCTGGGCTGGCAACTCGACACCATAAAACTCCACTGCCAATCATGAGCGGACAGGTGATCCGCTGTGGCGACCCCTAACTAGGAAAAGCCAAAAGAAGAAAAAGAACTAAGTGTAATGTATAGTGCAATGTGTCTTTAGTAATCCCAAGTTATTAAGTGTAATGTATAGTGCAATGTGTTTTTAATAATCCCAAGTAATTAAGTGTAATGTATAGTTCAGTGTGCCTTTAGTAATCCCAAGTTATTAAGTTTAATGTATGGTGTAATGTGTCTTTAGTGATCCCGAGTAATTCAGTGTAATGTATAGTGCAATGTGTCTTTAGCAATCCTGAGTTATTAAGTGTAATGTATAGTACAATGTGTCTTTAATAATCATCAGTAATTAAGTGTAATGTATAGTCCAATGTGTCTTTAATAATCCCGAGTAATTAAGTGTAATGTATAGTGCAATGTGTCTTTAATAATCCTGAGTTATTAAGTGTAATGAATAGTGCAATGTGTTTTTAATAATACCCTAAATCTACAGCATACAGGGTATGTGTTGCCTTGCTGAAGCTGTTGCTGCCATAACATGAAATATGGTTGTTTACTTACTAACCACTGTGTGTCATTGTGATCACACCTTTATTATAGATATTGAAAAAGCATTACTATACTCACGAGGTCAGAACAATACATGATGTCACAGCAGAATCATGGAAATCACTGCAGCATAGCCATTTTGATAGTTTGCAGCCTGCAGTCTACAATCATTCAAACACCACTATTGTTTGCTTTGACTTGAACCTGATAAGATCTAATTTTAAAAGCTGTAGTGGCATTGTATATTCTACAAATACATTAGACCACCAGGAGCATCTTCGCTGTCATAAGTCTCCCTTAATAACATCATCACCTGATGGATTTAGAAAAGCTGAGGATCGAACCGGAGAACCTCTTGCTGAGGATCGAACCGGAGAACCTCTTGCTGTGAGGCGGCAATTATTAAAGACACACTGCAGTATACATTGGACATCTTTACTCCTTTCAGGCAATCCTGAAGCCATAATGTAGAGATTTAATTTCTGTAGCCATTGCTTTCAAAGGCATATGATTTGTTCAATATTACTGAAGACCTGCATTCTGAATTACAAGCCATTGAAACTAAATCAGCATTGTCAGCTAGAAAGGAACATGTCATACATTCACCATTCATTTTTCACTAAAAAATTAGGGTTAACAAAAATATGTTGATATGGGTCTACTTCTAAATTTCAAACTTTCCCAAGTTTGAAATTCTTATAGACAAGACCATAAGATCGAACTTGTGAAAGTTTGAACCATTTAAATGGAGATCACCATACAGAGCAGAATGGTATATTTACCATTTTCCTCACTGTAGTGCAATCCAGGAGTTGCTATATTTAATTAGAAGGGGGTGTGAGGGGTGGAGGGGGACTTGCTCCCCTGCAAAAATGTAAAAAAAATTTTGCTTTCATTTATTTTTTATTTAAATTTGAACTTTCACAAGTTCGATCTTATGGTCTACATCATAAGAAATTCGAACTTGTGAAAGTTTGAAATTTAGAAGTAGACCCGTTGATATATATGTAACTGAATTAATGCACAGAGGTAAAGACTGTAAGTTTGTCAATCTACATGATCCAGTACTATATGTGAATAAAAGGGCACGTTGAAAGGAGCAAGAAAACTACTATGAAGTCAAAGCATAATATAAGAAATGCTTTCTACAGTATGGAAGCAATAACAGTTTCAGTAATGCATTAGGCTAATGATATAGTTAGAATGAAGAAGTCAGCTCAGCATACACCATTTTGTTCAAGATACAATTTTCAGCACACTAAAAAGCAATGTCTACCTCCAAATAGAGTGTGTCAAATATTTGGTCAAGCTAATTTTTCACAGATATACAAGTTGGTACGGCGGTAGCGTTGTTACCTCACAGCAAGAGTTTCTCCCGTTCGATTCTCGGCGTGGCTTGGGAGTGCCTTCTGTGTGGAGTCTGCATGTACTCCCCGTGGTTGGGTAGCATTTGAAAGACATGCGTGCGTAAATGGGCATGCCTTAATTGAAGGTTGGGCGTCGAGCTGGCACCTCGGCGTTTTGTAAAAATCTACTGCCAATCATTAGCGGACCGGAGTTCCGCTGTGGCGACCCCTTACCGGGAAAAAGCCGAAAGACAAACAGCAACAACAAGTCTAGAAAGAAAGGACATAAACCTGTGTCACAAGTAATAAGCAACTAAACATAACAGCTTTATAATGGAAAATGTCTCCAATGCTCAGACTGGCCTTGGTAATGTGGAAATGATATGTGAGTAAATGCACTTGATTTGTGTGCTGAGACTATATCCACAATTGCTTCACTAAGCTGCAAAAGTCAAAGGTTACATCAGTGCAAAAGTCACTGGATAAAAAAGTTGTACATAAGTGATGTAGTTGGCATATTAAAGCTAGATACTGGGACTGAATGTAATATTATTAAAACCTCATTCAATCAATGGGCTTGAAAAATTGTCTATCATAGTCAAATACCTCATTACTGATTTAATTCTAAGCACAAACTGAAACTATTTAATCAGATTAAGTTGTATGATGTGTATAAACACAAATAGGACAATTAATTATTTCAAATTGTATACGTCTGGCAGCCTTACACATTAGGTTCATAGGTTCATAGGTTGGTACTAGGCTATCAGCCCTAGGGCCTATACAAGTCTAGCAACAGCAGTTCCCTGGCTATTTCTTCCCACACTATTAACTTCCCTGGACCCCCGTCTAGTAGGGCGACTGATGTGATCCCTGGGGTGAATTTCCTTTCTCCCATCCAGTCATCAAGGTTCCTTTTAAAGAGGGCCAAAGAGGTGCTCTGCTTGACATGTATGGGCAGTCTATTCCAGAGTCTGGGGAGTCTCGGGGTCAGGAACCTATCCCCCCAGCATGTTTTGTTTATTGTGATGACAAGGTTTAGATCCCTGGAGCGTGTGGCTATGAGGGATTGGGATTTCTTTAAGTGTAGCATGTCCAACAGCTCTGGGTTTGACATGGCCTTGTATGTTAATTAGAGGTCGCCTTGGAGTAGACAATATGCGACAGAGTATAGCTGGAATTCTTTAAGGCGGTCAGCATAGGGCATCTGCTTTAGGCCTGTGATTCTTTTAGTGAGGTATTTCTGCGGCCTTTCCAGTTGTTGCAGATGTCTTGAGAGGTACATACCAAATGGGGCGTTGTATTATATAATGGGTTTAATGAGGGATGAGTACAGTGGGACAATGACCTCCTTTTTTCTGGATGAAAAGCCCTTAGTGATGAGGTATGCCACATAGAAGGATTTCCTGACTGTTGTGGCAATCTGGTTATTGAAGGAGAGACCACTGTCCACCTCTGTCCCTAAGTCTCTTATCACACTTTCGGTGTTTAGTGTACTGCCACCTGTGTGGTAATTCATGGGTACATGTTTTTTTCCCAAAGGGGATAGCTATACATTTCTTGGCATTGAGCTTGAGCCCATGGCACTGGCACCAAGCATCTGTTTCTGTAAGGCCCTTTTGTAGAGTATCGACATAATTTGGGGATTCAATAATGGCTCCCAGTTTGCAGTCATCTGTGAACTTTGTTAGCCAGTGTCCCTTAGTGTTGGCCTGTACTTCAGAGAAGTAGATGCCAAATAAGAGAGGTCCCAGGACTGAACCCTGAGGTACTCCACTTGTCACTTGTCTGGAGCTGGATTTGGAGTCATCTACTTTTACATTGTGGGTTCTATTAGTGAGCCAGTTGGCAATCCATCGAGTGAAATAGGGATTAATGTGCAGCTTAGTAAATGTATATATGATTCCAGAGTGGGGGATAGTGTCAAAGGCCTTGGCGAGATCCAGATAGGCTGTGTGGACTGCCTTACCTTCATCCACGGCTCTGGAGACTGATTCAAAGAAGTCAATCAGGTTCAGGAGACAAGATCGGCCCTTCACAAACCCAAACTGGGTGGGGTCCAGTGTTTTAAGGTTGCCAATGTCTTTGTTTATAAGTTCCATGATAATACGTTCCATGGCCTTGCAGATCAGGCTCGTCAGACTGATGGAGTGGTAGCTCCTGGGATCCAAGGTGGATCCCCCCTTGTGGAGTGGGATAACTGCAGCTGTGCGCCACTCAGTGGGCATGAAGCCTGAGGTGAGGGTATGACTAAACATGACACTTAGGTGAGGTGCCAGTTCATTTTGTAGTTCATGTAGTACACAGCCCGGGATGTCATCTGGTCCCATGTATGCTGTAGTCTTAGCTTTGGAGAGTGTGTTTTTACCTGTGTGGTCATTATTACTGGAATTTGGCAATCTTCCGGTATTGAGATGGGCCATTTAGGGGGTGAGCAGGGGGTGAAGTTGACACTGAATCGATCTGCAAGGATATTGGCAATATCCTTGGGATCAGTATATTTAATATCATTCTGTTGTAGCTCAGAGCAAATCTGAGGATTGCCATTTAGATTCTTGACATAGTTATAGAATGCCTTGTGGTTGTCTTTGGAATCTTTGGCAATTTTATTTTCATAACTAGCTTTGGAGGATTTTATGAGGGATCTCAGCTTCTTACTGAGGCTGGTAAGGGAGTTTTTTGCATCCTGGGATTTTCCTCTTTTCTGCAACAGTTTCTTCCTTTTGTTGTAAAGTTTGTTTATGGCAGGGGTCCACCAGATTGGCTTCCTTTTTTTGGAGGAGAGCATCTTGGTTCTATTTGGGATGGCACAATTCATGTATGAGTGGATGTGCTCGTACAGTGCCTTAGTGTAGGACTCAGCAGTCAAACTTTCAGTTCCCGTCTGCATGGGTGTCATGAAGTTTGTAACTTCTGATTTGAATAGCGTGAAGTTGGCTTTGGAGAAGTTTTTTTATGGAGGTTTCCTTACTGGGGGGGGTGGGGGTGGGATTAGCTTATGGTCTGACCTGATTAATGAGGGGGTGACCATAGGTGTGGAGCATCGATTTCCCATGTTGGTAATGACCAGGTCTAGGATATTAGAGCCCCTGGTGGGACTATGGATTAGTTGATCCAGGGCATTGGAATTTATGAATTCCAAGAAACGTTGGGCAAAGGTGTTGGTACACGAGTAGTTTTCCCATTTAATGGCAGGGTAGTTGAACTCACCCAGTATTAGGGTGTTTGGTTGTATATTAATATTTTCCAGTATGTTTAGAAAGGTGTAGTGAGAATCTTGGGGCATGGTGGGGGATCTGTAGCAAGCTACAATTTGGATTGCTGTCTTACCTCGTGTTAGTTTCACCTGGAGAATTTCAGACACATTATGTTGGACAACTAACCTGGTGGTGTGAATATCCTTGGTGAATATGGACACTCCTCCACCTTTAGTGTTTCGTTTAAAAATATCTTTGTGTGAACTGATGGGTATGGTTCAATGAATTCAAAGTGTACAGATGAAAAAACAGTACATTGCAGTCAGAGATAAAGATTTGCACAGTCACAGAGGCAATAATTTGCACATTTAGAGAGTCAGAGTCACATGTTCACATTGCCAATGATTCTCAAATACACATAGCATGGATAGTTAAGCCTCAGGAATAGAGCACAGTGTAAAGTGATTTGGGATCACAAACTAAAAACAAAAAGTGAATGCAAACTTAGCATTTGATATTTTTGAGTGGTGTTGCTTTACTGGACTAAGTTGTATACTGGGGCAGTACGAGAGAAAAATTAATCCAGAGATGCTACCTGTTATCTATTTATTAAAAAAAAGCCTTCAGGGAACTGAAACAAAAAATTAAACAAGAAAGTCTGCAACATTATGGAAGGTGCAAGAGTAATATCCAAGACAGAGTGAGCCCACATCATGGGTTAGACATACAGTGACTTTGTCAAACCTGACAAGAATAAGGGGTTCCTATCAGATATTCAAACTTCTGCAAGTTCAAAGCTCATATGGTCGAGACCATAAGTTCAAATTTGCAGATGTTTGAGCGTTTCAATGGAAATCTCCGTAAGGGGAGTTTTCCGTTTTGTTCAATGTGGTGCAATCTCGGAGTTGATATATTTAAGTAGTGGGGGGGCACAGCCCCCCCAAGTGGAGGGTGCAGGGGGGCTTGCCCCCATTCTTACAACAGTTTATATTTTCTTTTCTTTTTTTTTTTTTTTATCCATAATCAAAGTTTTTTAACTTCGAACAGGATGGTTTGAACATTCCGTGTTCAAAGTTATTAAACTTCGACTATGTGATATAGACCCAGAATAAGATCTATGTTGACTCAAAAGATCTAAATAAAGGCATGCCAAGAGAGCATTATCCTCTCAAAACTGTGGAAAAAGTGATCTCCCGATGCCAAGGCTGATTTTTGTAGACATAGATGCCAATCAAAGATTTTGAAAAACTTGAAATAGACAGTTCCAAACTGTGTACTCTCAAATCCCACTTGTAGGATACAAGTTCCTCAGGATACCTTTTGGAATCTCTTCTGTTCTATTTCTGAGGACATTACCCAAATCATTGAAGACTCAGAGGTTACTGTAAATATCACTGAACGTATTGTAGTTTGAGCTGAAACAAATATTAGACAGCAAGACTTAAATGCTAACTAGACTATTTATGACTCAGTAACTTGACACTGAATAAAGACAAATGACACATTTATATCAACAATATTAACTATATGAGGAGCATTTTAAGTAATGAAGGTTTACAACCAGATGAAGAAAATGTCAAAGTGGTAGTTTTGATGCAAAGAGATTATGACAATTTGTTTTAAGAATTTTTGGACATGATACAGTGCTTGCAGTTCTTGTCAAAATTTATTCTATCCCTGTAAAAAAATATTGTGTCCTGAGTCAACAATGTTAAATATATGGGGCACATTTCAGCTAATCAAGGCATACAACCAGATCAAGAAAAAGTCAAAGTGATATTTCTGATGCAAAGACCTGATGACAATCTCTTTTACGATTTTTGAGCATGATACAGTACTTGCACTGCTTGTCAAAATTTATTCTGTCCCTGTATGAAATGACTATGTCCTGAGGCAACTCTCAGAGAAGGAAGTTGTATGGCACTGGGATCAGCTGCAAGAATGGAGTTCTTTTCTCCTTCACAGATTAGTGTTTGATGTTCCAGCACTATATTATTGTGATGCAACAAAACTTTCAAATGTATAATGTTTCTGACATAGCAATTAAACTCAGAGATGACTTGCTCAATTGCTTCATTGTCTTGAACAGGCAAGTCAGTGAAATTCTACAAAGACATGAAGAAGATTGTACTTGAAAAATGCAATAAGTCTTTAAAACCAGTAGTGAGACAGAACAAACAGAAATGGATGTCCAGTGCAACACTAGAGATTGATTGGAAATGTAGAGAGGCCAAATCAGAAGGGAGAAAACCAAACTGTTAAGGTGCTCAATCATTCTTTTCAATGAGCTGCAATGCAAAATATAGAAAAATATTACAATGACTTGTGTACAGAATTAGAAGAAGAAAACATTTAAATAAGAGTAAGATCAGCCCTTTCTGAAACTGCGTGAACTTGGGTGAAAATTTTAACTTAGAATCCGCATGCTGAAAGAAAACCAAAGTGCTATGCTGAATGAAGCCAAGGAAATCAAACATATGTGGTAAGAATACATAGAGTCCTTGTATCAGAAAATCTGATCGACTCAACAGCAATTCCAGGCTACAACATATGAAAAGGAACTAATGATGCTACGGATGACGCTACCAGGTAACAGGAAAAGAGGAAGGCCTAAGATAAGGTTTATGGATGTGGTGAGAGAGGACATGCAGGTGGTTGGTGTGACAGAGCAAGATGTAGAGGACAGGAAGAAATGGAAACAGGTGATCCGCTGTGGTGACACCTAATGGGAACAGCCAAAAGAAGATGATGATGACTGCTGGGTTAGCTCGTGGTGCAGCGGTAGCATTGTTGCCTCACAACAAGAGGTTCTCCTGTTCAATTCTCAGCTGGAGTACCTTCTGTGTGGAGTCTGCATGTCCTCCCCGTGGTCGAGTAGCAGTCAAAAGACATGCGTGAATGGGCGTGCCTTCGTTGAAGGTTGGGTGTCGGGCTGGCAAGTCGGCACCATAAAAATCTACTGCCAATCATTGGTGGACCGGAGTTCCGCTGTGGCGACCCCTAACCGGGAAAAGCCGAAAAGACAAACAAACTGCTGTGTTAGCTCAGATGACATCACTATTTGTCACCTGACTTCAGTTCCCAGGCTAAATAGATACTTAAAATTTAACACCTCTGTGTCAAAAATAAATAGCTTTCAGAAGTGTACAGCTGCTAGGAAGTCATAGAGCAATAAAACACTTTTACATTTGAAACCTAATAATTATTTCTGTTTTAAGTCAGTCGTAAAACCTCTAGATCTAGACATGGTATTTGCTTGCTGCACTAAAAGTTAGATAACACAATCATAAAACACTATACTTTTCAACTTATTTTCTTAAAGTTTTGCAAGTTAAAGCTGTATGTTCCAGCTTCTACTATTAAAACATGCATTTGCACAGGTATATAGTATATATATATATTTCTGTTCTTTTCCAGTAGGGTACACTGTGGTTACATTCTTGAAGCTCAGGACATAACATACAGTTCTCTTACATTTGTAAGACAAGCATGTGAATCATATTACTATTCACAAATGACATATGATTATTTACAAAATTCAAGATAGCTGGATTGGCAGTGTTTCCCTGGTGTCACATTTATCCCCTCCCCAAAAACTCAAGCTAGTTTATCAAGTGACCCTTGAGAAAAGTTTCTTGAGAGGTTTGAGTCTATCTGGGAATATCTTACCCCATGCCCTGTCTTTAGATACCAGCTGCCTTGACATTGTTGACCCCAGTACCGTGCTCCACTGTCCCATCATATGCCTGCAACACTAGGCTCCATCATAGTCATTTGGGATTTTCCTGGCTGGCTCCCTGTAGCCATAGATCCCCCTCAGACTCCTCCTGCCTTGTATTGCAAATAGTTAGCACAAGGGCCTTCCTGTCATGGTAAGGTTTCATCATGTTAACATGGTACAGTTTATGCCCCTGTCTCCTGCCTAGCAGTTCTACCATGTAGTTAGCATCAATTTTACCACCTTGTAGGGTCCCTCCCAGGCTGCCTACAGCTTGTTGTGTCTGGCAAGCATGAGAACCATTACCTCCTGCCCTACAGCATATTCTCTAGCTCAAGCATTCCTGTCATACCAGACTTCTTTCTGCTGTTGGGCTTCTGCTAAGTTCTCCTGGGCTAAGTCCATGAGTTCCCTTAGCCTTGCCCTGAGGTTTAGGACATATGCCACTACAGATTCCTTGTGGGATTTACACTCACCCTCCTCATCTCAAATCAAATCTAGAGGTCCCCTTACCCTATGGCCATACAACAACTCAAAGGGTGAAAAACCTGTGGATTCTTGGGGAACCTCTCTGTAAGCAAACAACAGATGGGGCAGGTATTTGTCCCAGTCCCTCTTAAACTGGTCTGCAAATGTCCATAGCATTGTCTTGAGTATAGAGTTTAATCTCCTAACAAGACCATTAGACCATTAGTCTGGGGATGTATGGGGGTGGTCTTTAGGTGCTTCATCCCACAGTACTTCCACAGACAAGCCAGCAGGTCTGACGTGAAATTGGCACCACTGTCAGTCAGTATTTCTTTTGGGAAAGCTCTCCTGCTAAATTCACTAACAAAGTATTTGCCACCTTTTCTGCCTCAATGGATGACAGAGCCACTGCCTCAGGGTATGTGGTAGCATAATCTACTACCACTAGGATATACATTTTCCCTGTGGAACTTGGGGTACTCAAGTGACCCACAATATCCATAGCTACCCTCTGAAATGGGTCCTCAATCACAGGCAAAGGCATCAAAGGAACTTCACCTTGTCTCGTGCCTGTCCTACCTTTTGGCACTGCTCACAGATCCTGCAGCACCCTGTTACATCTCTGGAAATCCCAGGCCAATAGAAGTTCTTCATAATAATGTATCTTTGTACATTTTATGCCCATATGACGTGCAAAGGGAATATCATGGGCTATGGCTATAAGTGCCAGACAGTAGGCTCTGGGCACTACCATCTGATGTATTCTCTCACCCTCTAACCCTCCATCAGGGGTCCACTCTCTATACAGCAACCCTTTGCCCCAGTATACAGATTCCCCCTTCCCTTGAGAATCAGGTCCTTCACTAGCTACCTCCCTCAGGCCTTGTAATGTAGGTCTGAGAGCTGAGCTTGTCACAGCTCTCTCTTTATAACCCTTCCCAACCCCCTTCCACAAGAATTCTGATATCCTGTGACAGCAGTACCTCACTGTCAGCCTGGGTACTACTACTCACCTCTACCCTTGCAGTCACTCTGTCCAACCAGTGCTTCATGTCACTGCCAGGTAACTCTCACACACACACACACACACACACACACACACACACACACACACTTTGAGATTTGATTGATATACAAACACACATACACTACTGGGGAAGGCTGGCACAGGCTTACTAGCTATGCCACCCTTCTGCCCAGATATAGGTAGTTATCATTGCCACCAACCACTACTTATCAGCTACTCTAAGGTCCTTACAAAGGGTGCCCAGTCCTACTGTGTAATATTACTGTTATCCAAATGGTAAGTGTGACCAAGAGTAAGGCTATTGAGGTGGCCTATGCAGTGTCACCAAATACATATGCATGTACTCTAAGAGCTTAAATATCTCTAAACAAACCAGACACAATTAAAAGGTTTAAATATATTAATAATAAATAATAAAAGAACAAGACAATACTCAATCAACCCAGTAACTACAGAGTTCAGAATCACAGGAAATATTTTAAAACAACATTGCAGGACAGTCTCAAATACAGAAAACATCTAAACTAATCTTTATTATATTCCTATCTATATCTAAAAAAATGTTTGTTCCCCAGCCTTACAGAGCAAGGCAAATGCAGATGATGGATGTTTCTCGGTCCAAGACAAGATACAAAATGCACAGACTTTCTCTGAGAGAGTTCTTAAATTACTAATCAGCATTACTGCTGGGTTAGCCCGGATGGCATCACTCTTTGTCACCTGACTTCAGTTCACAGGCTAAACAGATACTTAGACTTTAACACCTCCGTGTCAAAAAAAATGGTTACACTTCAGAAGATCAAATGGCTGAAATATCGAAGGCCATCTGGTTGAAACCATATGATCGATATTTCAGAATGATTTTCTGAAATTGTACAAAAAAAAAACAAATAAAAGAAGATGTTACTGCAGGGGGGCAAGCCCCCCTGTACCCCCCACACCCCCCTACTTAAATATACCAACTCTGAGATCACGCTACAGCAGGGAATAGGAAAATTTCCCATTCTGTGGTGTACTGTCAGGGTAGGGCGATCTCATAGTTGGTATATATAAGTAGGGGAGTGTGGGGGGGCACAGCCCCGTACATGGGGGGTGTAGGGGGGATTGCCCCCTGCAGTAACATCTTCTTTTATTTGTTTTGTTTTTTGTACAATTTCAGATGATCGATTATCTGAAATATCGATCATATGGTGTTCGATATTTCAGACGTTTGATCTTCTGAAGTGTAACCCAAAAATACATATCTCTCAGAAGTGTGCATCTGCTAGGAAGTCACAGAGCAATAAAAACACTTTTACATTTGACCCCTAGTAATTATTTCAGTTTTAAGACAATAGGAAAACCTTTAGCTCTAGACATTGTGTCTGCTTGCTGCACTGAAACTGAGATAACAGTCATAAAACACTTTACTTTTCAATTTATTTTCTTGAAGTTTTGCAAGTTAACTCTGTATGTTCCAGCTTCTACTATTAAAACATACATTTGCACAGGTATATTGTTTATATACGTTTCTGTTCTTTTCCAGTAGGGTACACTGTGGTTACATTCTTGAAGCTCAATACATAACATACAATTCTCTTACATTTGTAAGACAAGCATATGAATTATATTACAATTCACAGGTGATATATGATTATTTACAAAATTCCAGATAGCTGGACTGGCAGTATTCCCCTGGTGTCACACAACTGAAACTCGGTTCCTTGAAAATGCACCTGAAAACTTAATTTCTTTAGCAGCTGGTGGTTGGAGTAAAGGATTTAGGTTCTTGTTTCCTATGACCAAGGTACAGGTTTTGAGCCTGAACAAATTACTAACCATCTACTATCCCTAACTAGGACTTACACACCTCTTAGTTGTCTGTGGAACCATTTACTTGTCCATTAAAGCAGGACTGTCTTCTCATATTCAAATACTGCAACTCCAGAAAGGAAAATGTAAACAAACAACAGGTCTCTGTGACAATGATGGCACATGCTGAGAGGCAACAGGTGTTGCAATTGGATGCAGAGGGTGTTCTTATAGAAGAATACCTTTAAAAAATGTATAATTCTTTTTTTTAATTAAAAAAATTAATGTGACAGTCCCAGACAGTGAGCTCTAGGTGACTGCCTTGGTCGGCTAATGCTGGATTAGGTTCTGGATTCCACTGGCTGACACACAATATTCTGCAGGATTTCACATTTACCTTATTTTTCTTAAAATCAGAACAGCACAATCAGAAGTGAAACAATAAAACTGTTGTTATTTGTGATTAGACCTGTAATTGTAAGTATAGTCATGATGCTGGCATTTCCATTGATTCATGTCTAAGTAAAGGAAGGTAACTACAGCTTCATCATCACACTCCCCTTCTTCTGATTAGTGTCTCATAACTACCAGGCATATGAGTCCTTGATGATTAAACATGAATGTCTGCTGTTACAGAAGTAATGACTTCTTGTGCTGTACACCATTGTGCTTGCATTGACAAAAAAGCCACTTAAGCCATTCTATGCCTGTGGTGTGACGAGACTCATAAGCTCATTTGTCACTCACCATCCACAGAGAATACTGCTGCACAGAGGTCATTGCATGGCCCATACACATTTTTAACTTACTTCTTTTCTCTGTTACTCTTGCCTTGCTTTTCTACTAACTCGTTAAAGATAAGAGAGACCTCCAGCAGAGTGTGTGTTCATCTGAAACGTCTGTTCTTTGTGAACTATAGGTGACAGCTGTGATTCTTTCTGAAGGAATCAGCCTGCAAACTGCATCTTTAATTTTTTATAACCTGCCCTTACATTTTTCTTATCTCTGCTGTTTTTACAGACCACCTTAATTCCCCTCCACTCCTGTGTACCCACTCAGTCTTTGAAGTATAAGTTATGCTCTACCTTACATGGGCTGCTGCTTTTAGGTCACTGCAAGAACCGGTTTGCTTTCATCATATTCAGGCTTCATTATGTCTTCCACTATATGTGATCTCCAAAGTCAGTGCATTTGCACTTGTATGGGTATGCCTCCTGGATGTGCTGTATCCACTCTATGGCTGTCTAATAGGTAATTAATCACACCATCATCCACTAATCAGCAGCTTGTTAACTGTCAGTAGCAAGGACACAACCTCCCACTCTCAATAATGGACACCTGTGCAAGGACAGTGACTCATGTTTAGACATATGAATGCATTCTGAGGTCTCTCACTACTCTGGTTCAGATAGAATCACAAACATAGCATGTAGTGAAGCACACCCTCAGTCATGTTACATGTTGTGGGTTCTAACCCCCCTTTGCCACTCCCAGTGTCCAAAAGGTAACCAGTTCGGCACATTTTAAAATCATTAATATCTGTGACTTAATTTCCAGTAGCAGAACAAGTTTACATGTTAATAAAAAACTGAACGCAAAGACACTGCAATGGAAAAAGTCAAAGGGCTTACATAAGTGTTAAGAAAATCTGAAATTGTGCATATTACAGAAGAATGAAGAGAAACAGTGGGACTCTTTTTATTAATTTAGTTCATTTACTTTTTTTTCTCACATGTTTATCACTCCTTAATTAACAAAAGAGAAAAAATGAACATGCCTGTATCCTTCCCGAGGATGTTTCTCTAAAGTTCCTTAAATCATCAATGCTAAATAATTTGTCTAATGTTTATTTAAAGCATTGCTGTGACACTTTTTTTTTTGTCTTCTAGCCGCCTCACCTTAACCCAGCTGAGCGAGTATCAGGAATTTATGCAAGACCACACAAATAAAAAAGGTATTAATCATATTCATCCTTATGTTCATTTTTATCAGACTTGCACATTTTCAGATAGCTAAACAAAGTGTCTACTTCTACTGTCAACAAATATGCACATGCATGTATATGTAATTAAATAGATGTGCAAGGCATTATTCCTTAATTTTGTAGCCTTAGAGTTGCAAATGGATGTTACTTGGCAATGAACATCATTCACTTCTTACTGCTTAATTAGCTGCATTTAAGATATTAGCCTGGCATAATTAGCATATGCAATGCAGGTGCTTCCAGCTGGGAAGCACGATGCAAGCATTAGAGATGTAATTTAAAAGATAATGTACATTTCTCAGAAAACAATGTCAAAGGTTTGATTTTGAATTCATGAGGTTTTCCAGGCATAAAAGGAGTTGCTGTCAGATCTAAATCCCTATTGCCAGTTTTTTTTTTTTTTTAATGGCATCTGTTTTTAAAGAATACAGCATGATTTAATAACCATAATTCTACTTGAAGTAACATGTTTAGACATATGAATGCATTCTGAGTTGCGGAATTACCATTCTACAAACAAAATACAATACTAAAGTAGGGTATGTTTTAAAGGATAGAACACATGCTATTGTTCCTCAGTCAGAAAATATACACTGGTCTGCTGCAGTACTTCTCCAAGAATCATTTTTTTTTGTCTCTCTGCTTCCACTGACTCAGGCTCATCCTTTGTCATCTCCCTGTATTCCAGTCCTCCACATATCCCCACCATTGAACTTCCTTGTATTACCTGCACTGGGAAAGTATTCCTTCCAGGAGAACTCATGTACATGGTGGTTGAAGCTAGGCAGGCATGTCAGAATGGAATAAGCTAGGTGAGGATCCATTATGCTGTAAATTGCAGTGAGTATTTTTCTTTGCTCTATCTCCCCTCCCAGTATGTTGACATTATACATTATACATTAGTCGGCTGGGTGAGTATGGCACAAGACCATGTTCAGCCTGGACCCATAGAGCATCCATATTTTCTCAGCCACCCTGCATGCTCAGTCCAGTGATCTCTGAGCCTCAGCCTCTGCCAGACTCATTGAGCTATATGCCCAGCATGTTCCTCCCACAAGGATAGGTATGCTTATCCTCCCCTACTTGCATGGTCAAGCACCCAAGCCATAAACTGGACTTAGATCACCTGAGCCCTTTATTCCTTTGTACCATCAGAGCAGATTACTTCTACAAAACTCATTCTTGGCATCAGTAGGCAGAAAAAGCTTTCCAAGTTAAAAAAAAATAATAATTCATGCAGTTAGAACTTTTTTGTTCATGCTCTAGACAAATTGTAAAGAACACATCTCATGAAGACAGTAAAGCTTAAATCTTTGACAAAACCTTTTCAACGAGTATTTCCTCTGTAGTAAATGGAAGGAAAAATATGTAGTGTGATGGGTCTACCTGAAAACGCCGAAATCACAGATCACCAACAACGAGAACACTGACACTGGAAGATCGACAACGGAGAAGACCGACAGTTGAGAATCCCGATTCTGAGAACACTGACATGTTAACGTAAATGTACGATAGGGACGGACATTAGGGTCAGGGCGTGGGTAAGGTAAGTGTGTGATAGTGACGGACGTTAGGGTAGGGTGCGGGTCAGGTAAGTGTGCGATAGTGACGGAGTTTAGGTTTAGGGGGCGGGTTAAGTGAGTTAGGATTAGGGTGTGGGTAAGGTAAGTGTGCGATAGTGATGGACCTTAGGGTTAGGGTTTGGGTTAAGGTTAGTGCATACATAGTTGTGTATGTAAGGTTTATAAGGTTTTTGGTGTGCTTGTGTTGTGTATGTGTTTTTCGGGAAAGGTATTTGTTTTGTTGATTGTCGGGATTTTGGTTTGTTGGGCATATGAAGTTTCGTGTTTTTGAACTTTTTTTTCATTTTTTTCGTGTCGGTTATTTCGTTGTCGGTGTTTTGGCATGTCGGTGTTATCAGGTAGACCCAGTGTGATACATGATAACATAATATCCATAATAAATTTCAAAAGATCTTTGTTCAGTCCCAAATCAAATGCAGTGGTATGTGCTGAATGGTAAAACCAGTAGTTATCCACTTGTATCACATGTTATTTGAAGAGAAGCAGATGATTTGATTAAGCAGGTATATTCAATGATAGTTCAGGGGCATTTACAAGAATACAGCATACAATGAGAAGAGTTAAAGGGTATGACAAACAACTCACCACTTGCTTTGAGACATAGGCATTTCAAAACCGAGGTCCATGTACAAATATGTAAACAAACAAACACTGTACACATCAACAGTCAATGACTGTGGTCCATCAAGTGCCCATAAGTGCTGCACTTAGCAATATACTAATGCCCCTTACCCTCTCTTTTTTTCTACCTCATTTTGTCAGAGTTAAACCAATGCATAAATATATTCTGCCATCCATTTATTTATTTATTTATTTGCATTTTTTAACCGGGTTGGTCCAGCTGGGTAAGAATTACCCTTTTTCAGTGGAGACCCAAGGGGAAAAGCCCCAAACAGACATACAAATACATACGAATATAGACAAATTAACAATATTACAGAGGAAAACAATATTATGGGTACAATGGATAAGAAAAACAAACAATGAAAGTTTGAGAATATGAGTAAGGTAGGCCAGAGGCATGCATGCAAAAGATTTATGAAAAGGTGTTCTGAGCAAGATCTCTGAATTAAGTTAAAGTAGGCAAAGAAATGATGATTTAGGTGTGGAGTAAGTAGTGTGGGAGTTTTAGGTGGGAGCATGTGAAGGACATTCCCATTCAGAGGAGAGATGGGAGAGAAGCATGGATTTGAAATTGTTGTGGTTATGTATATTACGTAGTGGTGTGGGGAGATTGTTCCATAGTTTGGCTATAGTGTGGGATAGTAGTAGTTTACCAGTTGGGTGGATGGGTTTGTGTACATGCAGGAGGTTTTGGCCTGTGATCTCAGGGTACGGGTAGGTGTGTAGGGTGTTAGAGATTTAGCAAGACAGGGGCATTCTGCTGGTTTAAAGATGAGTTTGTGGGCTGTTGTAAGTTGTAGGTACTTTAGGTGGTTGTGGAGTTCTAGCCAGTTTAGGGTGTGTAGGGAGTAACAGTGATGGGAAGAGTTCTTAGAATTGTTTGCAAATATATATTTAGTGTACCACCACTTCTTCTTCTTCTCTTTCGGCTGTTCCTGTTAGGGGTCACCACAGCAGATCATCTATTTCCATTTCTTCCTGTCCCCTGCATATTGCTCTGTCACACCAACCACCTGCATGTCCTCTCTCACTACGTCCATAAACCTTATCTTAGACCTTCCTTTTTTCATCTTACCTGGCAGCTCCATCCTTAGCAACCTTTTCCCAATATACCCATCATCCCTCCTCAGCACATGTCCAAACCAATGCAATCTCGCCTCTCTGACTTTATCTCCAAAGCATCCAACCTGAGCTGACCCTTTAATATACTGATTCCTAATCCTGTCCATCCTTGTCACATCCAGTGCAAATCTTAACATCTTTAACTCTGCCACTTCCTGCTCTGACTCCTGCCTTTTTGTCAATGCCACTGTCTCCAACCCATAAAACATAGCTGGTCTCACTACCCTCTTGTAGACCTTCCCTTTCACTCTTACTGGTACCCGTCTGTCACAAATCACTCCTGACACTCTTCTCCACCCATTCCACCCTGCCTGTACTCTCTTTGTCACCTCTCTTCCACACTCACCATTACTCTGAACTGTTGATCCCAAGTACTTAAACTCATCCACCTTCGCCAACTCTACTTCCTGCATCCTCACCATTCCTCTATCCTCCCTCTTATTCACACACACATATTCTGTCTTAGTCCTGCTGACCTTCATTCCTCTCCTCTCTAGAGTATATCTCCCCCTCTCCAGGGTCTCCTCAATCTGGTCCCTGCTCTCACTACAGATCACAATGTCATCTGCAAACATCATAGTCCATGGGGCCTCCTGTCTGATCTCATCTGTCAACCTGTCCATCACCATTGCAAATAAGAAAGGGCTCAGAGCTGATCCTTGATGTAATCCCACCTCCACCTTAAACGGATCTGTCAGGCCCACTGCAGACTTCACCACTGTCGCACTACCCTCGTACATATCATGTACCACTCTTACATACTTCTCTGCCACTCCCGACTTCCTCATACAATACCACAACTCCTCTCTTGGCACGCTATCATATTTTCCAAGTCCACAAAGACACAATGCAACTCCTTCTGACCTTCTCTAAATTTCTCCATCAGCACTCTCAGAGCAAACATCGCATCTGCAGTGCTCTTTCCCGGCATGAAACCATACTGCTGATCACTAATCATCACCTCCCTTCTTAACCTAGCTTCCACTACTCTTTCCCATAACTTCAAGCTGTGACTGATCAGTTTTATCCCTCTGTAGTTACTACAACTCTGCACATCACCCTTATTCTTAAAAATAGGTACCAAAATACTTTTTCTCCACTCCTCAGGCATCCTCTGACTTTCCAAGCTTTCATACCACCACTGTTTCAGTGAAATAATATTTCCACATATCAGTCTGACATCTTCCTCTTAGAATCTTATTGTTGCTTCCCTTCCTATTATTCATGTTCAGTTGTACACCACCAACATGCTTGATGTTTGATGCATCGTATCCATATCATAACTGTCTCTTCAGTTTTCCCGTGTTATATATTTCATAACACCTGATCCTTTCCCCATACTATGTATCCTCTGAATGAGTTTTCTCTAGCATATTGCATTTTTACACCTGGAACTCTAAGGCTCACAGCTGTGACAATATATCCCAGTATGCTGTTGACCACTTTCACTTCTATTAACTTCATAGCATGGTTCATCGTGGGCATAATTATAACATCCACGTTTATTTTATTTATTGCAGTTTGATAACTGAGTTGGTGAGCTGGCCCTGAGATCCTTTTCAGCCATGACTTAGACCCCAGAGGAGTTAAACTCAATACATTATACAGTGTAAATGATAGTTATACAATACTTGACAAAAGAAACTCAGAGAATGACTGTATGAATGGTACTTATAAAGTACTTGACAAAGAATCACTACAAAGAATGAGTACAGTAGGATGTAGTCAGCAAAAAATATGCAATGCTGTACAATTAAATGGTACCAAAAAGTTATTTACAAAGTTTATATTTACATCATTAGTTTATTTTGGCAGCCTTAAATTATCAAAACTTTAACAGAAAAGGGGGAGAAGTGAGTGAGAACAGGATGTTGTTTAAACAGTGTCACTAAAACAGTTATAAGTAGTTTCATCCTTTAAGTGCTCTTTTAGTTTTGTTTTAAAAATTTGCAGAATTTTTTCTGATCTAACATCTGATAGAAGGTGGTTCCAGATAGCTGGGATAACTGTTTTGAATGCGCTTTCACCTATGGTGGATCAGAAACATGGGCTTATAAGATATTGCATGTCATGTGGTATATAGGAAGTGTCTTTTACTAATAGCATGTTTTTTAAGAGGGAGGCAGTAATCAAGTGTGAATATTTTCAAAACTATTATACTGAGCAACTACCATGCCCTGCTTTGACCGAGGAGATGTTAAAATAGGTCAGAGTGTGTACATTGGCTGGTCAGGAGGGAAAAGTGACAGATTCTGTTCTGTGCTGCTTAAGCAGATCTGTGGTGCAATAAGTAGCACACTCACCTTTCATTTAGAAGGCTGTGGGTTCTATTCCCACACCATATAGATTGATTGCTGATAGTACAGTGCAGCATAAAATAAGTGCTGCATTCCCAAGTGAAACATCCTTTGGATGAGACATTAAACTGTGGCTCCATCTGCTTGAGTTGCAGATAGCTCAGGTGGATGTAGCTAACATCTGCAAGCTACAAAAAAAGCTCTTTTAATGGGCAGTAAGTTCAAGAGTGATCGATCACGTTATGAAGTCCAGGAAAGAAGAAGCTCAGACCAAAGGAAAGTCAGGAAATTTTCTTGGAAAATAAAATAGACACCATAAGTGACCAACACAAAAACAAAGACCACTGAGGTACTATGGGAGAGATAAAAGACAACCTTTGATAGTAGTGCAGGGAGAAGAAAAGGCAAGGCAATCACAATGAAAAGAAGACTTGGGCAACAGTCAGGGCGTAAATAGAATAAAACATAATGAATGCAGAATATGAGGAAGAAGACCTCTACAAATCTTTCTGCATCTACTATTACTCTGTCTCAATAATATTTTTTTTAATAAAAAGTGCTTTGAGTGGTGAAACTACACTATTAACAAAAACAGGAAAATAAGTAATGAAATAAACATTTGGATACTCCTGAGTACAATTTCTCCCTGGGGAAGATATCACCAATGATTTTTATAAGTTAATAAGAGTTTATTTAAGTTGGGGTGTACTGAACAACAGAGAAGCTTCATGGTGAGTACTTTATGTGACCACAATGATCTTTAATTAGTGAAAGTGATTCTAAAAAAAACATAACAATCCCAACTGAATGCATATTTTGATAAGAAGATTGCAAATAGTCATTTGTCTGAATTAAGTATGTTATGCAGAGTGAACTCTGCTCCCTTGCTCTTTAATATACAGTGGATATAAAAAGTTTATAGACCCCTGTTAAAATGCAGTTTTTAATGATATAAAAAAATGAGACCACGATAAATAATTTCAAAACTTTTCCCACCTTTAATGTGACCTATAACCTGTACAATTCAATTGAAAAACAAACTTGTTAGGGGAAAAAAATGTAAAAAAATAAAAAACATACAATACGCTGGTTGCATAAGTGTGTACACCCTTAAACTAATACTTTGTTGAAGCACTTTTTGATTTAATTGCAGAATTCAGTCTTCTTGGGTAGGAGTCTATCAGCATGGCACATCTTGACTTAGCAATATTTGCCCACTCTTCCTTGCAAAAGTGCTCCAAATCTGTCAGATTGCGAGGGCATCTCTTGTGCACAGCCCACTTCGGGTCACCCCACAGATTTTCTATTGGATTTAGGTCTGGACTCTGGCTGGGCCATTCCAAAACTTTAATTTTCTTCTGGTGAAGCCATTCTTTTGTTGATTTGGATGTATGGTTGAGGTCATTGCCATGTTGAAAGGTGAAATTCCTCTTCATCTTCAGCTTTCTTGCAGATGCCTGAAGATTTTGAGCCAAAAGTGACTGGTATTTGGAACTGTTCATAATTCCCTCCACCTTGACTAAAGCCCCAGTTCCAGCTGAAGAAAAGCAACCCCAAAGCATGATACTGCCACCACCATGCTTCACTGTGGGGATGGTGTTCTTTTGGTGATGCAAAGTGTTGTTTTTGCACCAAACGTACCTTTTGGAATTGTGGCCAAAAAGTTCAACCTTGATCTCATCAGACCATAACACTTTTCCACGTGCTTTTGGGAGAATTGATGTATTGTTTTGCAAATTTTATCCAGGCTTGGATGTTTTTCTGTGTAAGAAAAGGCTTCTGTCTTGCATCCCTAGCCCGTAGTCCAGACATATGTAGAATACGGGAGATTGTTGTCACATGTAGTACACAACCAGTACTTGCCAGAAATTCCTGCAGCTCCTTCAGTATTGCTGTAGTCTCTTGGCAATCTCCCTGACCAGTTTTTGTCTTGTCTTTTTATGAATTTTGGAGGGACATCCAGTCCTTTGCAATGTCACTGCTGTCCCATATTTTCTCCACTTTTTGATGACTGTCTTCACTGTGTTCCATGGCATATCCAATGCTGTAGAAATTTTTTTGTACCCTTCTCCTGACTGATACCTTTAAACAATGAGATCTCTTTGATGCTTTGTAAGCTCTCTACAAACCATGGCTTTTGCTGTGGCAGGCAACTGAGTAAATGTCAGGAAAATCCTACTAGGACAGCTGAACTTTATTTGGGGTTAATGAAAATCTCTTTAATTGATGATAGGTGTGTACCCAAGAAGACTGAATGCTGTAATTAAATCAAAAGGTGTTTCAACAAAGTATTGGTTTGAGTGTGCACACACAACAAAGTATTAGTTTAAGGGTGTGCACACTTATGCAACCAGCATATGATACGTGTTTTTTTATTTTTTATATTTTTCCCCTAACAGATATGTTTGTTTTTCAATTGAATTGTACAGGTTATAGATCACATTAAAGGTGGGAAAAGTTTTGAAATTATTTATTGTGGTCTCATTTTTTTATATCACAAAAACCTGGCATTTTACCAGGGTTGTGTACACTTTTTATATCCACTGTAATTGTCTCTAAGGTTGCCATTAGTCATAGAGAAGGCATAAACTTGGTTTGTGAACAAAAATGAGTATATATGCCTTTCTTAATTTTTCAGTATTCTATAAGTAAATCGTCATTTTAAACTACAATGCTCAAATTAATAACATTTGAGCACTCGCGTTTCAGCAGAAGAAACACTACCATACTGACTATTCTCTTTCCCATATATCAAAGTTGGTTTTAATTTACTACACATTTACATATGTTCTAATAGAAATCACTCATTCCACAAAGTCACAGCCCTCTAAATGAACATTCACCTCTTTTACTCCTTACTCATGTCAATCTTATTATGCTTGTTACTTTAGTTCACAGAAGTAACAGAAAATATTATCCCTTGCTGTTTTTCTCAGATGTGTGTAGAAGCCATATTGAAAGGAAGCATGCATTTTTCATTTGTCTATATGTTTCCAACATACTCAGTCTTTCTATAATTTTATCCCACGGTAGCCCCTAGGTCTTTGAACAGGTTTATGAAACTATCTCTGTGTTCTGTAAAACTTATGTACTCTAAGAGCTCAAAGTGATATATGAAAATGTATTAACACATCAATTTCTGTGGAGTCTACAAATACCAACATGGATTCCATCGATTCATGATTCTGTTATGTTTATAATAAAACATTTTGTCAGCCTGCACACTAAGTTCACATATGATATCCAAACAAAACACCACAATTTCGGTTATAATACCCCTCTTTCTTCTTTCTAATATGCATTACATCTGACTTGCCCATAGTTATTAGCAACTCTTTTTCACATATTGTTTCAATAGCTCATCTATAGCACTTGAAAGTATACATTTTCCTCTCTAGTAAATGCTGCTGTAGTTATTTTCATATTGCTTTTATTTTTGCCTAACATACTGTTTCTTCCATGGACTATCTACAACACAGGTATTAAATCAAACTAGTCCCAGTAGTGAGCTTATGAGCAAACAAACCCTTTCCATAAACAGCACTTTTGGCATAGAGGAGTTAAGCTCTGCCTCTGACCCAGACAACCCAGATTTAATTAGAAGCTCAGGCACTTGTGGTAGGAGGAAGGAAGATGAGAAGAATAAGGGGAGTGAGAAGGCTAATGCCTCCTGCATCACTTATGGATGACGGTGAGAGATGGGTGTATGGGTGTGTGTCTGACAAGATTCCAATGTAGAATTCCAGATACAAATCAGAGATCACAAAGAGGTGTTGCCCACATGCAGGACAGAACAGGATTATGTCTCATGTGAGGGACTGGATATCAGTAACATGGATCATTATGTGCCTCCCCAGGACACTACAGACACGATCAGGGAAGGACAGACATACCATCTCGTACAAGGAGTACAGGTAGCTCCCATACTAACTTTCCAAACACAGCACCTCAACATTGCTAGTCTGGGGGTTCAGCCAGTCCCAGTGATTAAACCTGGGTAATACCACTTCAATGCAGTCACTTAAATACAGCCGTGCTGGTGCAGAAGTAAAAGGCCAACTTGAATAATCATTCAAAAAAGACAAACCCTTTCCCTTTTTAGTCAGGAACTATCCCTCCAGTCAAACAGTATAATGTATTTCTATTAACCATGTTATTTCTAGTATATAGACTCATCTTATAAAGATCTTCCCTTTAAATATCAGCTAGCAAGTTTTGGCTCCCCTGTCATATAGTTATGGTAGGTCCCAAAAATGCAGCTCCCAGTTCGGTGCACGGTAATGTTGTACATTAGGGAATAATGCAAGCAGAACTGCTTTGTTTGTCATAAACTTCCTTTCCCAGATCCACCGTATACTTTTTAATCACATGCCCCCAACTATCAGTGTTATAATTGCTTGTCTATGATTTTCATCTCCTTGTGACTACCTCCTTTATAAAATGGAACAATTGTAGACCACTCTTACCCAGTAACTAGTGCTAATGATTAGATTAACAGCATAGTTAGGTATTTTGTATACATACACACATGCTCACACACACACACACACACACACACACACACTTTCGCAGATTTGCTTACATTTTTTCATGGGAATGACTGCTCATTTTGCTGTACTGTTCTTTAGTAACTTTAACACTGATATTACCAATTCAATGTTTTCTTTGAGTCTCCATTCCATCTCTTAATTTGTAACGTTACTATCCATTCCTCCACACTCCTCCATAAAAGTAGCAAACCTGAAGTCGAAGCCAAACATATTAATGGCAAAAATAAAGATAGAATAGACAATTTTTTTAAGTGAATCGTCTAGCATCTTCCTCTTGTCTATGTGTGGGTGAACATTGTGCTTTAGGGATTTTGGTCATGTTTTGGTGCTTTTGGGCTGTGTGTGTGTGTGTGTGTGTGTGTGTGTGTGTGTGTGTGTGTGTGTGTGTGTGTGTGTGTGTGTGGTAGGGGTTGGTCAGATCAGAGAGTGTTTTTTGGATCACAAGATATCTGTTGCAGATCTTTGCAGGATATGCAGATGAGAAGGACACCCGCTCTTGATTTAAACAAATATAAATGATAAAAATTAACACTTGTAGTAAGCTAATGTGATCTACTTAATTGAGGTGCATGTCACAGCATACCACCCTGCAATGCTTAATATTTTATTCTCAGATAAATAACAATACCTATATAAATAATAAATACTAGACACAAGAGTTTAAGAGTGAGCAAATAAAACTTTAATTAAACAATAAAGAAAATTGCTAATAATAATACATAATTGTTAACCAGAGAGGCCCACAGGACATACAGTCCCTTTTTTGGGGTGAGCCTGGAGAAAAGTCTGGTGAAGTGACTTGCTCGTGGTAACACAGAGGGCTAAGGGAATCTAACCCTTTACCACAGGAAAATCCTGCTCTACAAGAATGCAAATTAAATATGCAGAGATCAAAACTGTGCACAGAGGAAGAAAAATAACAGTCAGTTAAAGGGTCAGAATATGTTCAGAAAAACCCTTATCTATTGCTAAATGCAAATATTAGCTCTCTCTTACAAAAACAAATTCCATCCCTTAGCTACTCAAAATTACCAAAATTAACAGAAGGTAGAATAGCACTTTTATGGATGTCAAGGTCTTCATGAAGAAAAAAAACATGGCAGGGATTCAGAAAGCCTTCTCACAAAGTGGAAGCCTTAACACAGACATTTTCTCCCCCATGGTAAACCTTTCCAATTCTTATTCGGCTAGTGGGGGCGTCAGCACAGAGGGTGATTTTGCAGGCAGAGCTGCATGATAAATGTATCCGTTTGAGTGTGCAGCTAATGTTAATTAGCAATGTGCCTTCCATCAGAAATGCCAGCAGCTCCTTATTTACACTGTTTAGTGATTCAGAGAATCACTCGTCTGTGAGAAATTCTTTGTTGGAGGAAAATGTGAACACCATCTTAAAACAGCAGTCACCCATACACTCCTATGGAAGTATTCGTGGTGCAGATAATTTCAACAAAGATGAGGAGTCAGTGTGTTAGTGTGTCCATATGTGTGTATGGACATGCATGTGCATGTCTGCAGGGATATGAATGAACCTGCATGAATTTATTTGTTTATGTGTGCTTTGCTTTTGTTTGTAAGTCTGCCTAGATAGTTGTACAGCAGGTGGTAGGTAATTGAGTCTGGATGCACGTGTGTGTGTCTGTGTGTGTGTGTGTGTGTGTGTGTGTGTGTGTGTGTGTGTGTGTGTGTGTGTGTGTGTGTGTGTGTGTGTGTGTGTGTGTGGTGTTGGAGTGTGTATGTGGGTCAATGGGTGAGTGTTTCTATGACTGTGATCAACTATGAGAGGGCTTGTTTGTTGACTGTGTGTGTGTGTGTGTGTGTGTGTGTGTGTGTGTGTGTGTGTGTGTGTGTGTGTGTGTGTGTGTGTGTGTGTGTGTGTGTGTGTGTGTGTGTGTGTAGTGTTGGAGTGTAAATGTGGGTCAATGGGTGAGTGTTTCTATGACTGTGATCAACTATGAGAGGGCTTGTTTGTTGACTGTGTGTGTGTGTGCGTGTGTGTGTGTGTGTGTGTGTGTGTGTGTGTGTGTGTGTGTGTGTGTGTGTGTGTGTGTGTGTAGGAGTGTGTGTGTGTAGTGTTGGAGTGTAAATGTGGGTCAATGGGTGAGTGTTTCTATGACTGTGATCAACTATGAGAGGGCTTGTTTGTTGACTGTGTGTGTGTGCGTGTGTGTGTGTGTGTGCGCACGTGTATGTGTGTATGTGTGTGTGAATGTCTGGGAGTGAGTGTGTTTGTGTATGCCTAAGTATAAGCAGGGTGCCCTTACCAATATGATGTATAGGTCACTAGGGAGAGCATAATCTCATTCATGTTACAAAAACATGCGTCTGGAGCGTTTCTCCCAGGGCCTTTGCTGAAAATTGGCTTCATTCCAAGTTGGACTTTCCCAGTAAATAAAATAAATGAATAAATAAATAAAAATGTCTGACAGCACTAGTGTTAGCTAGACTATAATTCAGAGACATGATGGTGAACTCATAATGAGCACTTTCTCATTGTGGCCACAGCTGTCTCTGTATCAGATTTTCTCACTATTGAAGTAATAATCTACCTGTGGATTACCATGACTTGTTATTCTTTTCTTCTTCTGAATCCAAAGGTAAGACTTAGGCTAAGACTAAGTTTCAAATATATATATATATATATATATATATATATATATATATATATATATATATAAATAACACACACACACATTTCAGCTCATCACTCAGGCACAGAAGCACAGCATTATTAAAATATACAATACATCACATAATCTTTTATTGACTCTTGTCCCACATACGGAAACAATGGAGTAGCTAAGATTAAACCTCTGTTAACTGTTTTCCTATTAACGACTGCTCCCTTTCCTGGTTCAAGACCGCTGCTTCTTTGAAGTACACCTCAATGATTTTTTTACGATCCTTGGCTTTCCTATCTCCAAATTCTTGTGTGACTTAATTATAGGTAACCAATATAAAGAAAACAAGCCAGCACCACGAGTGGATCAAAAAGTAGCTTAATGCACTGAAACTAGACCGGTTTCAGCTATTTAGCTTTCTTCAGTAGTTAGTTACAATCATCAAATGAAGTACCCCATATGTACCTTTCAAGGAAGGAATGGCATCACTTCCTGTAAAGAAAAAAATTGTTAAAGTGAAAAATCATTAGTTGCCAAATATGCAATAACAGAAAGACTTGTCCACCATAATATATGCCAGAAACTGGAAATAGTCATAATACATTATGATCAATAACCAAAATACATCCTTAGTATTAAGATGAAATTGCTCTACAGAGTAAAAAGGATAGAAATGATGAAATAACACAATTGACATTAAATCACATATTGTCATAAAATTCTGGTTAGAAAAACCCACTAGGTTAAACTATCCATCATTGATCTGTAATATTAATAATGAAATATTAGAACAATAAATCACATTTTATGATTGAGTCCTGGAGAGAAAAGCCCACCAAGTTTGACTATCCATCTTTTCTCTTTATTGTTTAAAATGTCATACCATCCTGTTTTGAAAGCCCGATTTCCAATGATATGATCAATAATGCAGAATGAGAATTTGGCCGTGGGTTGCTTGATGGTGTGTCTGTGTAGTGCATTTGTAATTCTGCAATTCCTGATATCCCCCAAATGTTCTGATATCCTAATACGAAATTGTCTTGATGTCTGACCAACATAAAAAGCCTGGCAGGTACAGGTAGCTAGATAGATAATCCAGTCTGAACTACAGTTTCCAAAAAAGCTTATTTCATATAGGTGACCAGTATTTTTACTCGTGAAACTTTTGGTTTTAAAGATATAACCACAGAAACTGCAATGACCACAGGGGTATGTACCCACTAGTTTGTCCCCTGTTAATGTTCTCTGAATAGAGGAGTCATCCCCCATGCCACTCTTTTTGTAATGTGAAAAATGGGAACCAAGCGTCTTGCCCTTCCTGTATGAAAAGTAACAACGTTCACCTAAGTACCCTTCCAAAAGAGGATGAGATTTGAGTATGTTCCAATGTGTGTTGATAATATTAATAAGATTGTGACTGTTTCTGCCATATGTTGTAACAAATCTACATGTATCCGAGTTTTTAGGTGTTGCATGTTTTTTATATACTAACAAGGAATCCCTCGGTTTGCTGTTACTCCATTGCGCAGCAGAACTGATGGTGTTCCAATGATATCCTCTGGACAGAAATCTATTGGCTAGGTCTTCATGATGTTTATTCAAATCTTGTTCTGATGAACATATTCTTTTTATCCTCAAAAACTGGGATTTCGGAATGTTCTTGATAATGTGTTTAGGATGGAGACTGTTGGCATGTAATAAGGTATTATATTGTGGAAATTTGCGATATACAGATGTTTTCAATGTGTGGTCGGGTTGTTGTTGTAAGTGGACATCTAAAAAATGAATTTCATTCAAATCGTATTCCACAGTAAATTCAGTCCCCCACATATTTCCATTTAGGTGTTCCATGAATTCTTGAAGGTAATCCGAGCCACCTTTCCACACTAGCCAGCAGTCATCCAAATATCTCCTCCAGATGTCTATTTCAGGTAGATACACATTGTGCAACTCATCATAAATGATGTGCTCCTCTATATAGCCCATATAAAGATCTGCATAAATGGGTGCAAATGAAGCCCCCATGGCTGTGCCTTGTATTTGCCAATAACAATCCTGCTGGAAATAGAACACATTCTTGGTCAAAATGTGTTCCGCCATACATACAAGTAGCGTGTTCAGTCCTGGGGGATAAATGTTGGCTTTGTTCAGCCAAAATTCTAGAGCCATCAAGCCTGCCCAATGTGGTATGCTAGTATATAGTGATTTAACATCCAAAGTGCATAATAGCCAGTCAGGTTCTAGTTGAGATTCTGAGACAATCTGTAGAAATTCCGTGGTGTCCTGAATTCTGGCTCTGACACATGATAACAATGGTTTGAGTTTTTCAGTAAGGAACACTTATAGAGGTTCTGTCAGAGATCCAGTACCCGATACAATGGGTCTACCAGGTGGTTTGTTGATGGATTTATGAATTTTTGGAAGCAAATAAAGATATTGTTTGGCTGGATCTTTAACCATAAGATGTGCCTTAGTTTTGTCAGATATTATACCGGCCTCTACTGCTTCCTGTAGAAATTCATTAATTTCACATTGAAAAGCGGGTGTTGGATCCGTACTCATTTTCATATAGTGATGATGGTTGGACAATTGTCCATTTCCTTCATCCCAATAGTAATCGGCATCCATGACTACGACCGCACCCCCTTTGTCAGCAGAGAGTATGACTATATCTTTATTGTTTTTAAGCCTAGTGAGGGCAAGTTGTTCTTTGTAAGATAGGTTATGTCTAATGTTGTCAAGAGTATTGGAATGAAAAAGTAAATCCTTAATAACAGCCTGCTGGAACACCACAACATGTTTATCCATAGGGGGATTAAATGTAGATTTGTGAAATCTAAAATCTGTTGATCTTTGAGAGAGATCAGAGTTATCCTGCTGTTTGAAAAATAGGTTAAGATTAATTTTTCTACAAAACTCTAAAGTGTCAGATACAAGTGAGCTTTCATCAGTAAAGAAACCAGGAATAAAACCCAGACCTTTATTAAGTAATGAATATTCATCAAATGGTAAAATATACTTTGAGATGTTTAACACATTAGTAGAAGATTGAACTATTTCACCACTGACATGAATAGCTCCTCTAGACTTTTTACCCCTATGCTTTCTGCCTCCCCTGTGTTTCCTGCCCCTAAAGGGCCAACCATAGTTCTTTCTCTTTTAATATGTGGTGATTCACCAGTGCTGGTAGATTCATTGTCTGTTGTAAAGGACTCCTCACCAAGAGTATTACTAGTGGATCCTGATTTTTTTAAGAATAGATCTCGGTCTCTTTTTGCACACAAAAGTAAGATTTTTGGTGCCCTGGGCAAACCTCACACCCCTCAGAGATTCAAATTGTCTACCCCTGCTGTAGTCTTCTTTGTCTCTAGCAAATTTATGGAATTTTTTAGCTTTGAGATTATTCTCCAATGTGGACAATTCCCTGGATAGTTTGTTCAGACAATTCTGAAATTGTGTATGGTCTTCAAATTGTTTCAAATTGTTGCATGTCTTTTCAACATCAATGGTATTAGCATTTACAGTCCTTTCATAAAAGGAAGCTAATAGGATCTCAATCCTCTAGGTGAAATATTTTGAGCCTGATACGCTTTAAAAAGCTTGTGGTGCCAAATATTAGTTCTTAAAGTTTTGATTTGTTTACCTAGCTGATTGAATTCAGAAACACAACCGTCAACTGGATCCGATATGGGTAAATTGGTGGTATTCATGGAACTGATACCAATACCGAATACCTGAAGGTTATCCTTATCCGCACATAAGCTGGATAGTAATTTCCCAAGATCCATGACCATAAGTTGTCAGACAGGAAATTTGCTAGGTTTAAAGGGGATCCAAATCACAAATGGAAAACAAAAGACAAAGAATGTCTAATCAAATCACCAGGTCATAAATAATAATCTCTGATCTATATCAAATATGTGATAAAGGTGGCGGAGATTCCCCCATGGGTCACCAAAAGATCCAAATGTATGAGATCCAATAATTAAAAAAACAGGAGTACACACTAGAATAAATGCAACCAAAAAATAATGTATAAATCACAAGAAAAGCCAGGGTCAATGTAATAATAATATTCCTGAGTGAGAAGATTCCCACTAGATATATTTTATAAGTACCTTAACGAATCAAGGTAAAAATTGACCCTATATCAAAAATGGTTGTCACTTGTGTTATTAATAGAAAATATATGCTGTTTCAGCAAAATGTTATAAAAAATGAGTGGGTGTATTGTCCCAGTATAAGTAATGTGGTGTCCTCACCGTAGGTAGAATCCCTAGTCTGAATCCACAATAGGTATATGCTGTAAATGAAATGCATATAAGTGTATACAATATACCAATTGGTAATTGGTTGTGCAATATGTCCAAGTAGCACCCTATTCCAAAAATTATAACCTGCTTTCATATGGCCGAGGTCATAGAGTAGAAAAATGATCAGCCATACATTTAAGCACTCTTATGTATATGTATATAGGATGTTCTAATAGGTTATAGACCAGCCATCAATTCTGTACTTCGGAATGAAAATGCGTAGCTGAATTATCCTAAAAACCCATGTACAATTTTTATCAGAACATCACTTATACACAAAAGGTTAAAGATTAGTTATATTTAAAACGGATGACCCTTAAATGTATTACAACATAATTCTAAAAGCAACCCAATAATGGCTACCTCAATAGTATTTACAATGTATATGCCTTCATGGTCTGAATCACTGTAAAAGATAAGTTTTACTGTTCAGCATACTTGATGAGATTAGTACACGGCCTGAAAAAAAGGCTATATTGTTAAATAGCCAATATCCACAGCAAAAAGCTAGTTTTGTATATTCCAACTTGGCCTATTACTAAAGCTGCGTATAACAATAGTAACATAGACCTATGTAATCATAACAAGTAGTACAAACCATAAGTATAAGAATCCACCATTTATTGTCCACTATGTCCAACTGTTGTGATTCCTCTGGTGTCGATTTGCACCAAAAAAGGCTCGAATTGAGACACTGTCCAAAAATACGTGACATCAATGGAGAAAGATGACCAGCACAATGTGAACAAATATCAATTCCAAATCATCCCCATATGTTGAAGCACAATCACTCCTAGTTCACAAAAAATGAAATACCCATGAAGAAAATATACAGTTTGTACCCAAAAAAATTGCAGGTAGTACTCGATGAGTGCGTACGCTGTTATAATGCGATCTTTCACTGTCCAAAGATAGATGGAATGTTCATATAAAGTTAACATATAAAATATGTTATGCGTACGTTATTCTGGTACAAAAATAATGCACTATAAACCAAAACAGTCTCACCAAGCATGAAATAAATGATTATGTGAAGCCCAAGATTCCCTTTCTGGTATTGGTAACCAAAGAACAAATAACTCCAGTGCGGTATGATGTATTGTAATTCAAAACAGTCTCACCAAGCACAGACTAGATGGATACGTGAGGCCCAAAATACTCTCTCTTGAAATGGTGACCAAGTATGAGCTGCAACATGAGGCAATATCCAAAATAATCCAATCGTTTTTGGAAACTGGCGATCATACAGATAGCAATCGTCAAAGGATGAATCCCAATAAAAAATTATGGTAGCTAACCCAAAAGTACATGAAGGTATCAAGTGCGAAGCGATAAAAATGCCAACTGTCAGTGAGGAGCCCTCCTCAACAGACAACGGAAGTATCCAACATGGCGCTGATAGTCGTAGATCCACTCGAATGCCAACAGCCAGCAGAACCAGAATTATTCAAAAGACATGAAGCTAGCAAGTACAGCTGGTGCCCGGCAACCAAGCTTGTGTAACCAATATAAAGAAAACAAGCCCGCACCACGAGTGGATCAAAAAGTAGTTTAATGCACTGAAACTAGACCGCTTTTCTCTCCAGGACTCAATGATAAAATGTGATTTATTGTTCTAATATTTCATTATTAATATTACAGATCAATGATGGATAGTTTAACCTAGTGGGTTTTTCTAACCAGAATTTTATGACAATATGTGATTTAATGTCAATTGTGTTATTCCATCATTTCTATCCTTTTTACTCTGTATAGCAATTTCATCTTAATACTAAGGATGTATTTTGGTTATTGATCATAATGTATTATGACTATTTTCCAGTTTCTGGCATATATTATGGTGGACAAGTCTTTCTGTTATTGCATATTTGGCAACTAATGATTTTTCACTTTAACAATTTTTTTCTTTACAGGAAGTGATGTCATTCCTTCCTTGAAAGGTATATATGGGGTACTTCATTTGATGATTGTAACTAACTACTGAAGAAAGCTAAATAGCTGAAACCGGTCTAGTTTCAGTGCATTAAACTACTTTTTGATCCACTCGTGGTGCTGGCTTGTTTTCTTTATATTGGTTACACAAGCTTGGTTGCCGGGCACCAGCCGTACTTGCTAGCTTCATGTCTTTTGAATAATTCTGGTTCTGCTGGCAATTGGCGTTCGAGTGGATCTACGACTATCAGCGCCATGTTGGATACTTCCGTTGTCTGTTGAGGAGGGCTCCTCACTGACAGTTGGCGTTTTTATCGCTTCGCACTTGATACCTTCATGTACTTTTGGGTTATCTACCATAATTTTTTATTGGGATTCATCCTTTGACGATTGTTATCTGTATGATCGCCAGTTTCCAAAAACGATTGGATTATTTTGGATATTGCCTCATGTTGCAGCTCGTACTTGGTCACCATTTCATTTTGGGCCTCACGTATCCATCTAGTCTGTGCTTGGTGAGACTGTTTTGAATTACAATACATCATATCGCACTGGAGTTATTTGGTCTTCGGTTACCAATACCAGAAAGGGAATCTTGGGCTTCACATAATCATTTATTTCGTGCTTGGTGAGACTGTTTTGGTTTATAGTGCATTATTTTTGTACCAGAATAACGTACGCATACATATTTTATGTGTTAACTTTATAAGAACATTCCATCTATCTTTGGACAGTGAAAGATCGCATTATAACAGCGTACGCACTCATCGAGTACTACCTGCAATTTTTTTGGGTACAAACTGTATATTTTCTTCATGGATATTTCATTTTTTGTGAACTAGGAGTGATTGTGCTTCAACATATGGGGATGATTTGGAATTGATATTTGTTCACATTGTGCTGGTCATCTTTCTCCATTGATGTCACGTATTTTTGGACAGTGTCTCAATTCGAGCCTTTTTTGGTGCAAATCGACACCAGAGGAATCACAACAGTTGGACATAGTGGACAATAAATGGTGGATTCTTATACTTATAGTTTGTACTACTTGTTATGATTACATAGGTCTATGTTACTATTGTTATACGCAGCTTTAGTAATAGGCCAAGTTGGAATATACAAAACTAGCTTTTTGCTGTGGATATTGGCTATTTAACAATATAGCCTTTTTTTCAGGCCGTGTACTAATCTCATCAAGTATGCTGAACAGTAAAACTTATCTTTTACAGTGATTCAGACCATGAAGGCATATACATTGTAAATACTATTGAGGTAGCCATTATTGGGTTGCTTTTAGAATTATGTTGTAATACATTTAAGGGTCATCCTTTTGAAATATAACTAATCTTTAACCTTTTGTGCATAAGTGATGTTCTGATAAAAATTGTACATGGGTTTTTAGGATAATTCAGCTACGTATTTTCATTCCGAAGTACAGAATTGATGGCTGGTCTATAACCTATTAGAACATCCTATATACATATACATAAGTGTGCTTATATGTATGGCTGATCATTTTTCTACTCTATGACCTCGGCCATATGAAAGCAGGTTATAATTTTTGGAATAGGGTGCTACTTGGACATATCGCACAACCAATTACCAATTGGTATATTGTATACACTTATATGCATTTCATTTACAGCATATACCCATTGTGGATTCAGACTAGGGATTCTACCTACGGTGAGGACACCACATTACTTATACTGGGACAATACACCCACTCATTTTTTATAACATTTTGCTGAAACAGCATATATTTTCTATTAATAACACAAGTGACAACCATTTTTGATATAGGGTCAATTTTTACCTTGATTCGTTGAGGTACTTATAAAATATATCTAGTGGGAATCTTCTCACTCAGGAATATTATTATTACATTGACCCTGGCTTTTCTTGTGATTTATACATTATTTTTTGGTTGCATTTATTCTAGTGTGTACTCTTGTTTTTTTAATTATTGGATCTCATACATTTGGATCTTTTGGTGACCCATGGGGGAATCTCTGCCACATTTATCACATATTTGATATAGATCAGAGATTATTATTTATGACCTGGTGATTTGTTCAGACATTCTTTGTCTTTTGTTTTCCATTTGTGATTTGGATCCCCTTTAAACCTAGCAAATTTCCTGTCTGACAACTTATGGTCATGGATCTTGGGAAATTACTATCCAGCTTATGTGCGGATAAGGATGACCTTCAGGTATTCGGTATTGGTATCAGTTCCATGAATACCACCAATTTACCCATATCGGATCCAGTTGATGGTTGTGTTTCTGAATTCAATCAGCTAGGTAAACAAATCAAAACTTTAAGAACTAATATTTGGCACCACAAGCTTTTTAAAGCGTATCAGGCTCAAAATATTTCACCTAGAGGATTGAGATCCTATTAGCTTCCTTTTATGAAAGGACTGTAAATGCTAATACCATTGATGTTGAAAAGACATGCAACAATTTGAAGACCATACACAATTTCAGAATTGTCTGAACAAACTATCCAGGAAATTGTCCACATTGGAGAATAATCTCAAAACTAAAAAACTCCATAAATTTGCTAGAGACAAAGAAGACTACAGCAGGGGTAGACAATTTGAATCTCAGATGAGTGTGAGGTTTGCCCAGGGCACCAAAAATCTTAATTTTGTGCGCAAAAAGAGACTGAGATCTATTCTTAAAAAATCAGGATCCACTAGTAATACTCTTGGTGAGGAGTCCTCTACAACAGACAATGAATCTACCAGCACTGGTGAATCACCACATATTAAAAGAGGAAGAACTATGGTTGGCCCTTTAGGGGCAGGAAACACAGGGGAGGCAGAAAGCATAGGGGTAAAAAGTCTAGAGGAGCTATTCATGTCAGTGGTGAAATAGTTCAATCTTGTACTAATGTGTTAAACATCTCAAAGTATATTTTATCATCTGATGAATATTCATTACTTAATAAAGGTCTGGGTTTTATTCCTGGTTTCTTTACTGATGAAAGCTCACTTGTATCTGACACTTTAGAGTTTTGTAGAAAAATTAATCTTAACCTATTTTTCAAACAACAGGATAACTCTGATCTCTCTCAAAGATCAACAGATTTTAGATTTCACAAATCTACATTTAATCCCCCTATGGATAAACATGTTGCGGTGTTCCAGCAGGCTGTTATTAAGGATTTACATTTTCATTCCGATACTCTTGACAACATTAGACATAACCTATCTTACAAAGAACAACTTGCCCTCACTAGGCTTAAAAACAATAAAGATATAGTCATACTCTCTGCTGACAAAGGGGGTGCGGTCGTAGTCATGGATGCCGATTACTATCGGGATGAAGGAAATGGACAATTGTCCAACCATCATCACTATATGAAAATGAGTACGGATCCAACACCCGCTTTTCAATGTGAAATTAATGAATTTCTACAGGAAGCAGTAGAGGCCGGTATAATATCTGACAAAACTAAGGCACATCTTATGGTTAAAGATCCAGCCAAACAATATCTTTATTTGCTTCCAAAAATTCATAAATCCATCAACAAACCACCTGGTAGACCCATTGTATCGGGTATTGGATCTCTGACAGAACCTCTATCAGTGTTCCTTACTGAAAAACTCAAACCATTGTTATCATGTGTCAGAGCCAGAATTCAGGACACCACGGAATTTCTACAGATTGTCTCAGAATCTCAACTAGAACCTGACTGGCTGTTATGCACTTTGGATGTTAAATCACTATATACTAGCATACCACATTGGGCAGGCTTGATGGCTCTAGAATTTTGGCTGAACAAAGCCAACATTTATCCCCCAGGACTGAACACGCTACTTGTATGTATGGCGGAACACATTTTGACCAAGAATGTGTTCTATTTCCAGCAGGATTGTTATCGGCAAATACAAGGCACAGCCATGGGGGCTTCATTTGCACCCATTTATGCAGATCTTTCATATGGGCTATATAGAGGAGCACATCATTTATGATGAGTTGCACAATGTGTATCTACCTGAAATAGACATCTGGAGGAGATATTTGGATGACTGTTGGCTAGTGTGGAAAGGTGGCTCGGATTACCTTCAAGAATTCATGGAACACCTAAATGGAAATATGTGGGGGACTGAATTTACTGTGGAATATGATTTGAATGAAATTCATTTTTTAGATGTCCACTTACAACGACAACCCGACCACACATTGAAAACATCTGTATATCGCAAATTTCCACAATATAATGCCTTATTACAATCCAACAGTCTCCATCCTAAACACATTATCAAGAACATTCCGAAATCCCAGTTTTTGAGGATAAAAAGAATATGTTCATCAGAACAAGATTTGAATAAACATCATGAAGACCTAGCCAATAGATTTCTGTCCAGAGGATATCATTGGAACACCATCAGTTCTGCTGCGCAATGGAGTAACAACAAACCGAGGGATTCCTTGTTAGTATATAAAAAACATGCAACACCTAAAAACTCGGATACATGTAGATTTGTTACAACATATGGCAGAAACAGTCACAATCTTATTAATATTATCAACACACATTGGAACATACTCAAATCTCATCCTCTTTTGGAAGGGTACTTAGGTGAACGTTGTTACTTTTCATACAGGAAGGGCAAGACGCTTGGTTCCCATTTTTCACATTACAAAAAGAGTGGCATGGGGGATGACTCCTCTATTCAGAGAACATTAACAGGGGACAAACTAGTGGGTACATACCCCTGTGGTCATTGCAGTTTCTGTGGTTATATCTTTAAAACCAAAAGTTTCACGAGTAAAAATACTGGTCACCTATATGAAATAAGCTTTTTTGGAAACTGTAGTTCAGACTGGATTATCTATCTAGCTACCTGTACCTGCCAGGCTTTTTATGTTGGTCAGACATCAAGACAATTTCGTATTAGGATATCAGAACATTTGGGGGATATCAGGAATTGCAGAATTACAAATGCACTATACAGACACACCATCAAGCAACCCACGGCCAAATTCTCATTCTGCATTATTGATCATATCATTGGAAATTGGGCTTTCAAAACAGGATGGCATGACATTTTAAACAATAAAGAGAAAAGATGGATAGTCAAACTTGGTGGACTTTTCTCTCCAGGACTCAATGATAAAATGTGATTTATTGTTCTAATATTTCATTATTAATATTACAGATCAATGATGGATAGTTTAACCTAGTGGGTTTTTCTAACCAGAATTTTATGACAATATGTGATTTAATGTCAATTGTGTTATTCCATCATTTCTATCCTTTTTACTCTGTATAGCAATTTCATCTTAATACTAAGGATGTATTTTGGTTATTGATCATAATGTATTATGACTATTTTCCAGTTTCTGGCATATATTATGGTGGACAAGTCTTTCTGTTATTGCATATTTGGCAACTAATGATTTTTCACTTTAACAAATTTTTTCTTTACAGGAAGTGATGTCATTCCTTCCTTGAAAGGTATATATGGGGTACTTCATTTGATGATTGTAACTAACTACTGAAGAAATCTTAATAGCTGAAACCGGTCTAGTTTCAGTGCATTAAACTACTTTTTGATCCACTCGTGGTGCTGGCTTGTTTTCTTTATATTGGTTACACAAGCTTGGTTGCCGGGCACCAGCCGTACTTGCTAGCTTCATGTCTTTTGATTAATTATAGGTAAGCAATTAAGACTCTCTGGAAAAACTTCAGAAGCTTATTTTTTACATTTCAAATACATTTCTTGTCCTTTCACATCCTTGTTTCATTTAAAAGGGAAAGGACACACAGTCTCAGGAGCAGGAAACACATACACTGCAGATTGCAACAGTTCAAATGTATTTTACAGAGGTACCAACAGTCTACAGTAAGATAGAAAAAAAATACTATTTCAAAACAATTTTCTGTAACTTGGTATCCCCCCCCCCCCCCACAGGTACCATAGTAACGAGATACCTATTACTTATAAATTTAGTCATGAACGACTTTCTTATCAGAAGAATATGGCGAATCCTCTGTGATAATTGTATTTATTTTTCTTTATGTAACATGAACTACATTGCTGTTAAAATTTCCCTGAAAATTCAGAAAGAACCCCAGTGCTCGGGGTAAGGGCTGCAGTAAAAATGGCCTGCTTCCATGCTATGTAGACTTGGGATTCAAAGATACTTTAGCCATAAAGAGAAAATACTTCATTATTGACCTATCGCTAGGTCTCTCAATCACTGTTAACTACCACAACTGTAGCTCAGCACCTTCCTGCAGAGAATACATGGGCGGCCCATGCATCATGTTAGCAGAGGTACTCCAGTTATTCATTCGCCCACAGACAATACACATATTCAAATGCACACGTATACACACACACACACACACACACACACACACACACACACACACACACACACACACACACACTATATGCCCCTTATCTGTCCCTGAATTGACATAAGATCCTCAATGTCTCCATTAACGTGGTCATTGTCTTTGTAAATCATGGATAAGTACACTCAGTCACCGATGCCAGTCATTAGAGTTTCAGACTTCATGTCTTTCAGTAAATGCATTGTAATGCAATAACTGTTATCCTAGTGACCTTCTAAGTTTATAAGGGGAATAATTAAATCCATCCCTGTAAATGTGTCTTTGTCCCACTAGTACTTTTGGGTTTGTCTGGGTATGAGGTATACGTACATATGCTCTTTCCATTCCCTCGTAACTCACAGACTGTTGCTGGCCTTTAGTAATGCCCAACATCCTCAGCATACCTCTCAACTGTCCAGATTTTCGCAGAATGTCCAGATTTTTTGCCTCATATTTTTGGGCTGTTCCTCATGAAATTTGTGGTTTTCTGTCAAATCACTGGGTTGATCTGAGCACTGAAGTCACCAAATAATGACATACATTTGAGTTTCATACTTCAAATCCTTCAGAAAATGTTTGTTATCACAAACCTTGTTGCTGTAACAACTTTCTAAGTTTATAAGAGCAATACTTAAAATCTGTCCTTATTTTTGGGCCTTTGTTCCCCCATTTTGTCAAGCTTTGTCGAGATTTCTTGCACTACATGGTTGAGAGGTATGATCCTCAGTATATTATAAAAAAACTCCCTCGCTGCACTAACTTCTCAGTTATCACAGTGGCCTGATGTCACTTTTTGTGTGTCAAGGATGCAGGTTTTGCAGCCTCCCTTTTTTATTTTTTTCAATGTTTAGCTGTTATTTTCTAGTTTCTCTGGTATGCAGCCATGACGGTGGTGCAGAAGTTGGGTGGGTGCAGGGCTTGAATCTTTTTAGTGCCTTTAAGATGCGCTATTTATAGTATCCCTGGTGTTTAATGCTCACCTGATGCACATCACATCATCTGTTTTTGAATAAGTGCCTTCATGGCACACTGTGTAGAGAGAGTATCCTTGCTATCTAGTGCTCCCATCCCCGATCCACATCATATTAAAGCGATATCCCTGATGGCTAGGGTTTCCCCACCCGACCCATGTCTTTGTTAAGTGTCTTTAAGCCATAATGTAAATGTTAGTCATGGTGGCTAGTGTTTCCCCCAATAATGTTGCAGGAGTTGTTTCTTGGTCTAGGGGAGTATGAGCATATGAAAGCCCACCCCCCACCCCCACACACACACACATTCATACATTTATTCGATTTTCACACACACACACACACACACACACACACACACACACACACACCACAGACACACACACACACACACACACACAGAGCAGAGACACACACACTCTCACACACACACACACACACACACACACACACACACACACACACACACACACGGATAGCCTCCTCCCTACCTGAGTGCACTAATGGAAATATTCACAGATTCACCCATACACAAATACAAGCACACACACATACTCACACATAGACACATACACACATACACACACACACACACACACACACACACACACACACACACACACACACACACACACACACACACACACACACACACACACACACACAAACACACATACACACGCACAGACACACACACACACACACACACAGACTCCTCCCTACCTGAGTGCACTAATGGACATATTCACACATTCACCCAAACACACATACAAACACACACACACACACCACACACACACACACACACACACACACAGCACAGACACACACTCACACACACACTCACACACACACACACACACACACACACACACACACACACACACACACACACACACACACACACACACACACACACACACACACACACACACACACACACACACACACACACACACACACACACACACGGATAGCCTCCTCCCTACCTGAGTGCACTAATGGACATATTCACAGATTCACCCATACACAAATACAAACACACACACATATGCACACACATATGCACACACAAATACACACACACACACACACACACACACACACACACACACACACACACACGGACAGACTCCTCCCTACCTGAGTGCACTAATGGACATATTCACACATTCACCCATACACAGATACAAACACACACACACACACACACACACACACACACACACATATACACACATACAACTTCCTCCCGGGCCATTCACACGTTTATCCATACATGAATACATGCACACATAGGTTCATAGGTAGGTACTAGGCTATCGGCCCTAGGGCCTATAGAAGCTTAGCCAAAAAGATACCCTGGCTTTCACCACCCAAGAAAATGTTTTTCCTGTGCTCCTGTCGAACAGAGCCACAGAGGTGATCCCTGGGGTGAATTTCCTATTTCCCATTCAGTCATCAAGATGGGGAGCTTTGTTTGATATAGATAGGTAGTTTGTTCCAGAGTATGGGAAGTCTCTGGGACAGGAATCTTTCCCTTCAGCATGTTCTGTTTATTGTGGTGACAAGGTTTAGGTCCCTAGAGCGTGTAGCTTGGAGGGATTGGGATTTCTTTAAGTGGAGCATGTCCAACAGCTCTGGGTTTGACATAGCTTTGTATGTTAGGTAGAGATCACCTCTGAGTAGGCGATATGCCACAAAGTAAAGCTGGAGTTTTATGAGATGGTCTGTGTAGGGCATCTGTTTGAGGCCAGTAATCCTCTTTGTTAGGTATTTCTGTGGCCTTTCCAGTTGTTGTAGATGTCTTGTGAGATACATACCAAAAGGGGCATTGTGCTCTATAATGGGTCTAATGAGTGACGAGTAGAGGGGAACAATGACCTTTTTTTTCCTGGATGAGAAACCTTTTGTGATGAGGTGTGCCACGTAGAAGGATTTCCTGACTACTGTGGTGATGTGATTATCAAAGGAGAGACTACTTTCCACCTGTGTCCCAAGGTCTCTTATCACACTTTTGGTGTTAAGTAGACTACCACCTATGTGGTAGCTCATGGGTACAGTGTATTTACCAAAGGGGATGACAATGCACTTTTTGGCATTGAGACTGAGGCCATGGCTTTGACATCTGTCTTAGTGAGGCCCTTTTGTAGGAAGTCCACATTGTTAGGAGTTTCAGTTATGGCCCCTAGTTTGCAGTCATCTGCGAACGTCATTAGAAAGACCTTCTGTGTTAGCCTGTACTTCAGAAAAGTAGATACAAAACAAGAGAGGACCCAGGACTGAACCCTGTGGTACTCCACTTGTCACTGGTCTGAAGTCGGATTTGGAATCTTCTACTTTCACAGTGTGGGTTTTGTCAGTGAGCCAGTTGGCAACCCATTTTGTGACATAGGGATTTAGTGAGTTTATCTATAATTCCAGAGTGGGGGATGGTGTCAAAAGCCTTGGCGAGATCTAGATAGGCTGTGTGAACCACCTTACCCTCGTCTACAGCTTGGTGACTGCTTCAAAGAAGTCAATCAGGTTTAGGAGACATGATCTACCTTTTACAAACTCAAACTGGGTGGGTTCCAGAGATTGGAGATTATCAATGTCTTTGTTTATAAATTCCATGATGATATGTTCCATGACCTTGCAGACCAGACTCGTTAGGCTAATGGGGCAGTAGTTCCCTGGGTCTGTGGCAGCTCCCCCTTTGTGGAGTGGGATAAACATCACTGTGCACCATTCAAGGGCACAAAGCCTGAGGTGAGGCTATGATTGAACATGGTGCTTAGATGAGGTGCCTGTTAATTCTGTAGTTCATGTAGAATGCAGCCTGGGATGTTGTCAGGTCCCATGGATGCAGTGTTCTTGGCTTTGGAAAGTGTGTTTTTTACCTGTGCAGCCATGATTACAGGAACTTTGCATTCTACCAGTATAGAGATGGGCCCTTTAGGGGGTGAGGAAGGGGTAAAGTTAACACTGAACCTATCTGCCAGGATGTTGACAATATCAGTTGGTTCTGTATATTTAGTCCCATTGTGCTGTAAATCAGAGCAGATCTGAGTTTTGCCATTGAGATTCTTGACATAGCTATAGAATGCTGTGTGGTTGTCTTTAGAATCAGTGGCAATTTTGTTTTCATAACTAGCTTTGGAGGATTTTATGAGGGATCTCAGTTTCATACTGAGGCTGACCAGGGAGTTCTTGTAGTCATGGAATTTTACTCTTTTTTGCAACAGTTTCTTTCTTCTGTTGTAGAGTTTGTTTATGGCAGGGGACCACCAGATTGGCTTCCTTTTTTTGGAGGATAGCATCTTGGTTCTGTTAGGGATAGCACGATCCATGCACTTGTGTAAGTGCTTATAAAGTGCATTTATAGATTCATAGGTTCATAGGTAAGTACTAGGCTATCTGCCCGAGGGCATCTATAACCCTAGCCAGAATGTGTTGGCTTTCACCACCCCCTTAGATTAGCTCCCTGTGCCTCAGTCCAGTGGAGCCATTAGTTCCCTGTGCCTCTGTCCAGCAGAGCCACTGCAGTGATCCCCGGGGTAAATTTTCTGTTTCCCATCCACTCGTCAAGGTTTCTCTTGAAGAGTGTTAGTGAGGGGCTCTGCCTAATGTAGATTGGAATCCTGTTCCAAAGCATAGGGAGTCTCTGGGACAGGAATCTATCTCTCTAAATTGTCCTATTTATCATTGTGGTGAGGTTTAGATCCCTAGAGTGTGTGGCTCTTGGGGATTTGTTTTTTTTTTTAGGTGGAGCATGTCCATCAATTCTGGGTTGGACATGGCCTTCTATGTCAGGCAGAGATCACTTCTGAGTAAGCGATATGCAACTGAGTACAGCTGGAGTTTCTTCATTCAGGCTGCATAGGGCATATGTTTGAGGCCAGTAATCCTCTTGGTGAGGTACTTCTGTGGTCTTTCCAGCTGTTGCAGGTATCTTGTAAGGTACATATAAGGTACATCCCAAATGGGGCATTGTACTCTATGATGAGTCTAATGAGTGATGAGTAGAGGGGCACAATAACCTCTTTTGTTCTAGATGTGAACCCTTTTGTGATTAGGTGAGCCACATAGAAGGATTTTCTAACCACCTTGACAATATGATTATCAAAGGAGAGATTACTATCTACTTGGATCCCCAGATCCCTTATTACATTTTCTGTATTTAGGGGACTACCACGTATGTGGCAGTTGGCGGGTACTTTGTTTTTTTCCAAAGGGGATGACTATGCACTTTTTGGTATTTAGCTTGAGGCCATGATTTTGACACTAGGTATCCGTCTCAGTGAGACCCTTCTGGAGGATGTCTGTATCAGCTGGAGAGTCAATTATGGCCCCCAGTTTGCAGTCATCTGCGACCTTTGTCAGCCATAGTCCTCCTGTGCTTGCCTGTACCTCTGAGAAGTGGATACCGAACAGGAGGGGACCCAGGACTGAGCCCTGGGGGACTCCACTTGTAACTGGTTTAGAGTCTGACCTAGAGCCTATATCTCTCATTGTGTGGGTTCTATTCATGAGCCAATTGGCAACCCATCTCGTGACATAGGGATTTATGTTCAGGCTGGTCAGCTTGTCTATAATACCAGAATGGGGAATGGTGTCGAAAGCCTTTGCGAGGTCTAGGTAGGCTGTTTGGACCTCCTTTCCCTCGCCTAAAGCCTTGGTAACTGTCTCAAAGAAGTCCACCAGGTTTAGAAGGCATGATCTGCCCTTAACAAAGCCAAACTGGGTAGGGTCCAATGTTTGAAGGTTCCCAATGTCTCTGTTAAAGAATTCCATGATGATGCACTCCATAACCTTCAGCAGTCGTACTTCTATTTTCCATCTACGCACACAGGCACACAAAACCTACACCTGACTAATCCTCCCACTGTAAACTCCCAGATAGACACATATTCAAACATACACTCATACATGCAGCCCCGCATATACACAGATGCACGCACCCTCAACACTACCTGTCTTCTAAACTCCCTGGTACTTACATTTACCATGATAGATTAAAACAAGCTTTTGGCTGTGTTTATTTAGATGTATGATCAGGAGCAACCATGTCAGCTTAGACAACTGCATCATTCTCTGAATTACTTGACTGTGTAAATGGTTTACCACAGGCAGTGCTGAGAGACAGCGCATGGCTGTTTTGCAGATGCTTCTCCCCCAGAATGCCTTATTAGCATTTACTATGGCTACAGACATAGACAACCACAGTGCTTTTTGGCATCATTTCATAGTACCATGGTAGGACTGTCTCCAAATTAGAAATGGTTATCAAGAGGTATACATCTGACTGTAACCTTTCTGAATGGGGCCTTTAATTTATATATTTATTTTAGATTTCAAGCAAAGATGTGACACACCCATTATATACTGCATCTGTTTCTCACTTGTACTTAAATAGTTGTACTTATTATATTTTCTATGCTTCATTCTGATTATTTAGAATATACTGTGTTCTAATTGTCAAGTGTATATATGTTATTCAATTATTTGAGTAGTATTGGAATTTTATTTGCTTCTCTTGTCATTTTCATGGAAAATGTCAGAAAACGTAAAAGCAATGAATGAGTGAATTAGCTGCCATTTAAAAAAAGTGTTATGTCCATGAAGTAAGAATAAGCAAAATGTATAGAATTTACAGTGTTTTACAGGAAGGCTTGCATACAGTATAGCAGTAGCATTTTTAGACCCAGATTCAGTTGCCACCTGTACGTTGCTGTTATAAGGCAACTTAGGTTCAGTGAAATATTTGTAAAAGAGACACCTTCCAGTCCTATGCCTGTAAAGGTAGGTATAGTGGATAGAAACACTCTCTACTAAATAGTATTTAAAAATAATTAGTAACTCAATATAGAGAGGATTTACATGCTTCAAATTATTTTATGCAGCTGTGAACGTAGTCAATAAACTCATCCTCTTTTATTTGTTTCCTTTTACAGGTGCTCAGACAGAGGAGTCCTGTGTTCACACTTTATATTATACAGCATTCATTAGTTTGGTATCTGTAACTTATGTGATCTGGCAACTTGTTTTTCATAGTTACTTTTGTCAGATATGCTTATCTTCTTTCTCTGCCAGAAATAATATTAATTAATAACTGTGATGTAGCTCTAGTGTTTGACAAATTAAGTTCATTTATGATTTGAGATCCAAAAAGTTGTCCAACAATATTCAGTACACTGCTACTAACCACATGTTTTGAAAAGGAAAAAGTCAAAGCTGCATATAAATGAGTATATAAAGAGAAAAAGGATCAACCAATTGATGATAACAATATTTGGTTTAAACAGTTCATTGGTGTTATTCTGAAATTGTAGACCTATTTATTATTTTTTAGGTAAATCACTTCTAGCAAACAGTGTCACAACTGAGCTACAGGAATGGATTTAGTAAAGGGCTGATACTAATAAATGAAGTTTAACAGTTAATTATTGTTGCTAACCAAAGCCACTACATCTTGAAGATACACCTCAGGGATATTGTCTAGTAGGCCACTGTCTGCTCCATCAGGGATTTTTTTCTTTCTTTTTTTTTTTTTTGGTCTCCTTAGATGATCACATGTTTACTGGCCTCAATACCTAGTGTCAATGTGGGGTCTACCAGCAACTCTCCAACCCCCCCCCCCCTCCCAGACTTGGTCATCTGAGCCATAGTCAGGGCTTTATCTTTCTATACCACCAGAGTGTCTTAAGGGATTTTTTTTTAATCATTTAATCAGCATTTCATTTACAGTGGATTTAAAACAAGAGGGAGCAGGTACCAAGCAGTCATGTTCACCTTGAATAACTGCTCATGATAACACTGTGCTCAGCTCTACTTTGACTCCTGACTGTGCTTAAAATTGCAACATGTACATATTGTAAATAACTGCCCTGTATGCATTATGGGTAAAGTTTTGCATCACTCTGCTTTCCTACAAGATAACGTTCACCCATTGAATATGAAGTATTACTAATCTTTCCAGTAAGTTGTACAATTTCACTTGACATATGAATTTGTTCTTTGCATTCTTGGCTCTACACTAATATACATTTTTGTTTATTTATTGTGTGTTATTAACTTTTTATTGTTTCAAGTATGTTTCTGCACTATGAATAAATGATAGACTAGTAACTGCACCATTACAGGTTCCTACTTCCACACCCACATTCTAGAGCCTGATAACCGACTTTCTGATGCAGACTTGATGAACGTATTCTGAAGTTTATATTCACTGTCCCAGTGTTCACATATTCTACATAGTACTGCTTTTCTCTGTAACCAAATCCAGATGTTATTCTCAATATTTACTGTCTTTTTAGATTGTTATCATGTATGCATTTGAAGGCATTGCTATTATTTGTGAAATTTGCTTAGGAAATGTTTATAGAAATAACTGTTTGATTAATGGACACTATATAGCTTGCAGAATCAAATAAAGAAGGACAAGAAAACAGGATTTTGATGCCTATGTATACATACGCTCTAGAAGCATTTCAGTTATTGATCCACAGTGTCATGAGCTTGCAAACAAGCAGTGTGAGCCTATTTATATATTGTGTGCTAATATACCAATCTAATTTTAATATAAAATAAATAAACAAATCAAATATAGCAATTCAAACTGTCTGCTAAAATTGGCAGGGGTAATGCCATTTGCACATGGCCAGATTCCTTTGGCCTTTGAAAATTACCTTGACTAATAACTGCATATTTATCCTGCTGTGACATCGAACTAACTGGGTAATACCTCTGCTTTAAAGTTTGCTCCTTGAAACCCCAGGGTTAGTTCTTTCCTGGTATCTACAGATCTGTACTTTACATCAGAATAGAGTTGTTATAAGAGAATTGTCTGTAGAATTTGCCTCACTCCATTGCTTCTTGCGTAACTGAGACATTGCCAATGTTTAAGCTGCAACAGTAAAAGTGTTTGGCTGCATATTCATGTATTGCCAGACCACTTTGCTACTAACAAAGCTCCTTTCACATAAACAAATACTTTTAGGACTGGAAAAATGCAGAAAACGATATGAATTTTATTTGAAAGTGTCTCAGCATCAAATGACACTGATGCATTACATTGCTACTGTCATCTTAGTGTATCTCTCAGCTATCTAAACTTTGCAACATTTCCTTGATTTTGCCTCATATTTTTGCCCTATCCAGTGTAAAATGTTTGAATTTCTAGTAAATATCTGAGCATTATCATTATCCAGCAATGCCAGACATTAGACTTTCATACTTCTTATTGTCCAGAAATGCATCTTGTTACAAAATCTGTTGTTCACTTTACCTTTTGCTAGTAAATTAGAGTAATATTCAAAGCTGTCCCAGATTTTTAGTCTCTGTCCCCCTTTATGTCCAGAAATCTTGAGCAAATATGTTGAGAGGTGTGCACCTTAAGTTACATACATTTCAGTCTAAGCCTGCTAAGGATTTTAGAGCCACCATGCCACATAGCTGTGTCATAAATATGCAGGAAATACATGTGCAAAAATTGTATCCTTTTAGAGTGTATACTTGGGTGCCTTAGAGAACAGGCAATGTAGAATTTCCAGTAGGCCTTATTCCTTTTTAATATGGTTTACTTCATTTAAAGTTTATTTGCTGATTCTTTGTCATCTGGGAAACTCTACCTTCCTAATTCTTCCAGAGAATTTACTGCCTTACTTTTAAAGCTCTATTTTAATGAGAAATATATTTAGATAAAGTCATGAAGGACCCAGATGCAGAACTTAAACCAGACTGTTAGAGTAATTTGTAGATCTCTGTCATGTATGTCTCATGAGAATTATGAGGAAAGAGAGGTTCACAGCACTAAAATTAGTTTTCCTTCCTTAGGAAGTGTAAATGTGGAAGCTTTCTATGCATTCAGTTATTCAGAATCCTTCACACTCAGTGTCCTGTCACAAGACATCAGGTTAAACAGTTCAATGTCTTCTTGGAGTCCCTACAGATGACAGAAGAATAGTCATCCAAAGAGTGATTCATAGAGTGTTCTTTGCCACATCTGTCAGTTACCACAAAATGGCTGTCTAGGGTGAATTACCACCTTGCTGCTCTTAAGACTGAATGTAACATTAGCTGGCAGAGGTAGTGACTGCAGTGCAGGTACCCTAGGTGAACCCACAACCCCTGACTGAAACAGCAGGGCTATTATCTGGACGTTATGATCAACTGGTTGATATAATCCCTACTGAGGGACAGAATGTGAAATGTTTAATAGAAAACAGTCTTTCCAACTTAAGCAATGGTGAGCACATGGTCCTATCACCAATATACTGGAATTCTGCAGTGATTCAAAGAAAAAGTGAACTCCAAGATCTCATCTGATGCTATTTTCAAGAAGTATCCAAAGTACCTTACACTGTTGTTAATGGATGTTTAATAAACAATATGGTGGCAACAGGTGAATCTCTAGATGAGTCAAAAACTAAAAAACTGGGTGCAGAACCAATATATTATAATTCTGACTATTGTGGTCTATCTGCCCTACTGTGAATTGTGACATCTTAGCACAGCTCACTAGAGCTCCATCTTGGCCCAGTAATTCTCAACATCTTCATTACTGACATAACTAATGAATGAAAATCAGAATGCCCCAAAGCTGTGAGTCACCGTAGGTAGAAGAGAGAAGATGGAGCTTTTGAAATGGACCTTTCTTGTGACAAACTGTAAGTGATTATTTAATCAAGAGCTGCTAACCCATGCAACCGCTATCAAGTTCACGTGAGGTGAAGGAGCCATAGTCCGCCTCTCAGGCCTGAAAGTTCACATTGAATAGAGGAAGGAGTCTAGGCATTATCACGGCTGTATACTTTAGCCGCTGCAGGCACAATGGCAGCCATTATTCCAGACAAGGCATTGTTATTGCTCAGTAAATTCAGCTGGAGAAAAGCAGTCATGCTGATGCACCAGTAGAAGCCTTTGTTCAACCACATCTAGAACAATCTGCTCCTTTTGTGGGACTCATGCAGAGACAGTCAGAAGACTTCTAACGACAGCATGCTAAGAATAATACCTGTCATGGTGATCAGAATGTTGTAAGAGCATACTTCAGCCACATTAAATCCCTACACAAGAACGAGAGAGATAAGAGGGTCAAAATCTTTGAGTGTGTCTAAAGCACAAAATTCAGGGATTTAATTTTTGTGTTGCAGTGGGGATAAAACAATCAAGATGTGACCCACAGCAGTTTTGTTTTGTGAGGGAGTAAATCCTGTCTCTTCAATCTGGTAAATTTCTCTGAAAGGGATATAGAGGCTGTAAATGGTGGCCATGCAGTACATACAGCATATCTTGACTTGGCTAAGGCCTTTGATACCATTCCCCATGCTGGTTAATTATAAAAAATAAATGCTATAAAAATTAACCCATGCGTAGTATAATCAATAGCAAACTGGCAAAAAGACAGAATAAGTTGCAGATGCCTTATCAGAAAATTTGAAAGTGACAATTGATGCCCCTTGGGCTTGGTGCTAGGACATTTCTTTTTTTTTGGTATTTACTTATCAGATCTTGAAGACGAGAGCCAAGACTTTTTGCTTCTTTCTTTTTTTTCTTTTTTTTTTTACTTCTTTCCTTCCTTAGCCCTCTATTCTTACACTGCATTTAACTTCCCTCTGCTATGATCCTTGCAGATCTATTTTACACTAATGTGTGTTAGCATGTACTTCTGTTATTAAGTCTATTTTACCATGATTGTAATTCTACTGCTTGTTACTGTTATGTGTATTAATATTTTATATGTATCAACTGTATGTAATTATTGTGGAGCGTTTCTCCCCAGGCCTCCACTGAAAATGGGTTCATTCTAGGCCCAGTGGACTTTCCCAGTTAACAAATGCAATAAATAAATAAATAAGACCTCTGGTTAAAAACATTTGTAGATGATTGCAAACTAGGGGTTGTTTTTTTAAGTCACCCTATGACACCCAAACCCACCAGAATGAACTTGCACTAGTAAACTCATAATATACTAAAATGGGCTCAAACTGCATGCTAAAAGGTACAGTGTCATCACTTTTGGTAGTCAACCCCTCTACTCATCATATTCTCTAGACAACATGCCTCTACAAAATGAACATGCAGCTTGGGATTTAAGTAATTGGGTTGATAACTCCTCCTCTTTTGACCATCATGTAACAATGATTGTCAAGTAATCCTTTTATTTAGCCCAACTAATTGCCAAAGAAATATCATCAAGATCTAAAGAGGCAATCACTCCCTTATCGTCAGCATGGATCAGGCCAGTTATCATCATGTATCAAGTACAATGCCCCTCTCGGATGTATATCAATAAAGGTGTTAAACAATTACAAAGACTCCAACAATTCCTAACCAAAAACATCAAAGGCCTAAAGTGCCTGAGCTACCAATTTAGGCTGTAAGCTTTATCCCTTGATTCAGTGTCCTACAAACATTTGAAGTACTATACATGTTTTGTTTACTGCTTACTGCTAGAGATCCGATTGTCCTGGACCTTCTGTTTCTCAGTGAGTCCAATATCTACACCAATACTAGAACCAAGGACAAAAATCTTCACCAACACATAAATAATACAAGATGGACATGCACATTTATAACACAGAGCCTCCAAAACCACTTAAATAAACGTTACCTCCATTTTAAGCAGTGTGACTCATCTTCCTTTAAACATAAACTAGATAACTAGGTGGGTACCCACAAATTCACTACAGGGTTGACGTGTATGGTCCACCCGGAGAAGGGATGTGCTACCTGAGGGAGGGTACTGGCAAAGCAAGAATGGTCATGCCATTCACTGGCCTAGGAATATCCATGTATCTATAAATTTAGGACAGTGTGATTAATCTCAGAGGCTGGAAATTATGCATGGCAGAACATCAGTAGGAAGGGATGGTTTCCATGCACAGTATTAGTCCCTTAGATTGATTAACTGAATAGAGTAGCACAGATACTGGCTTTAAAAATGATTAAACCAGATGGATAAATCAAGAGAGGCAATAGAGACTCCCTAATCATACAGTCTTGTTAAGGATCTCCAAAAACTATAAGCCACACGCAAACAACTGAGGCCACTAACCTAGTCTGCTGGATGTATAATCCTACAACTTGTACCTGGTTACAGGCTAGATTAGGATCTTACAGTCCAACAAGACATTGGGGTTACCTAAATACCCATAATGCTTATTTCCTTCTATACTGTTGTTAACTATGTGCTATATTTAAATGGATGCAACCTAACAGACACCCTAACTTGCAGATCACATTTAAAGATGTTAAGTCACTACTGACACTTAACTGTATGCAATATGCTTGTCTACAGCAAATCTTCTAGCCAAATAGTGCTGTAAGCTGTTGCTCATGGAGTAGCTAACAGTTCATCCTTGCTCTGGTTTACTTTGTGCTTAAATACATTACTGAGTACAGTTATGAAGGCAATGTTTGCAGCTAACTACACTGTCTGCTGCCTGCTCCTGTCCATTTCTGGGCCTAACATTACAATGAAAGCTTTTTGACAGAGAGGAATAATTTGTCTTAAATTATAATATGAGAAAAAGAGAGGAAGAAAGAGAAGACGAGAAGAGAAGCAAAGTATTTTAGCCTTTGCCAAGCTCACTTAGTTGGAGTTCTACCAGTGAAACACTAAGACAATTGTAAATGCTGCAGTCTTCATATGCTCCAAATGGCTAGCCCAGGGGATCGGACTAGTTCATCTCAGAGTTCTTTTCACAAATACAGAAAGAGAGTTTGAACTTAATTCATTATCCAAAATCTGTTGTTCTCTCACATGCTCTCCTACATTATTCCAAAATTAATAGCTCTAATAGTCTCACTTATCTGCCTCAAATTAACTGTAGTGAAACTGCAACACACTCTAAGAGCATTAGTGAGCAAAAACATTTATAGCCAGTATATAAATATATGTGGATGGATAGAAATGGCTAACAAAGCAAACTGATATACCTGCAAAATCAACATTTATGAGCATACTGTTTTTCTACATACAGTGAATGGTAGCACATTTTTATAAACAGATTCATTCCATTGTTATCCCATATTCCTTTAATCTAGAACTAATCTATACTTTCTAAAATTTACTGAGTTCACTTTGTACATAACCATTTATGATGGACATTCATCTATTAATTTAGTTTATTTCTTTATTTATGTTTGTTTAGCAGGGTAGTACACAGATCAAAAGTGCCAATTTTCAGACACCGTTTAGGTGAAGTAATTCATATTTAATACATAGACTATAAGAAAAGAAATAATACAATAAATATTATTTAAGGTTATAATATGGCAAACATTATTCAGTAATGGCAGGAATAATTAAAGGCACATTAGCTATAACATATATCCAAAGGCACATCCATCCATCCCTCCCTCCATCCTCAACCCATTTTTTTTTCATATACATGTGAAAAACAGTACACAGTTTTTAACATCACATTTGGTAAATCTGAATGCTAGCAAATGCTCCATTTACATCAAATATGTTGCTTTCCTCATATCTATAAACCACAGGGTTTCTTGTAGCAAACTTGATACTCTCTGAAGTTTTTGCTCTCAAACCCAACCACACAATGATATAATACTGACCACTCCACCAGAGGTGTGCACTGTGCTAAGTTTTGTTGTTTTTATGTGAGTATGGTCAAAGTCTGTCAAACACTCCTCTTCTATACTGATATATAGCAAGGACATGAGGTGATAAAAAGTACCATGTGACTCCTTGTAGCCATATTTGGGGATGTACATGGCACAGCAGTTTTTTTTTCTTCAAAATACCGATCTTTTCTAACAAAATAAAAAGGTAAACAGCTGCAATGTTAGACTGTACTTTGAAACATTCAACTAGATATCATGGTACAGAAAAACTTTCAAGAGATATAAAGAAATGCACACAGCAGGACTCAAACTCTTGTATTATCTAGACTGAAATTTATTCCATGAACAGTTAGATGTTTTTGATTTTCTTAGGTGGATTTATAGGATTCTTCTGTGATTTGAAATTGAAACAGATCACACTCTCTACAAAAGGTGAAAATCCTCACTCATGTACAGCTTAAGTTTATAATTTCACAAAGTATGTCTGATTATAGCCTATAAATTTACAACAGACTTGTGCATACCATTTTATAAAGTTTAAATGTCAAACCATTAATTATGTCAAATTGTAAATGATGCATGAAGCATTCAATATGAGTCATGATAAAGCTATCACTATGTGCAAAAGTGAACAAAATGATCACAACAAATATTGAAGACAATTAAGATGAAAGTATACAGTGCTAACGGATGTTTATGGTGTTATGAATTACTGAACTATCGCCCTTGCAGATTATATTTAAGCTCATGATATTGTAATAAAGACTGATACATATTTGGATGGGTCTATATTATATCTTTGAAGAATCAGTTCGGCGAACGGCATTTTACATTGAAATATCGTTCAGTAAACTTTTCATAGTGAGATCGCAGTACAGTGAAGATCAGAAAATTTTCCCTTTCCTCACTATAGTGCAATCTCAGAGTTGGTATATATAATTAGCGGGGCACAGCCCCCCACAAGAGTGAGTTCACTTAATGGCATTTTGATGTAAAATGCCATTCACTGAACTGACTCTTTGAGGATATAATATAGACTCTATTTGGACTACTAGTTTTAATAAAAATGTAGTTATGTGGTTATTTTTTTTCTCTAATTTTGTTAAGTTACAAATGCAAGATGACAGTGTTGTAATGATCAGCTTTTTCTGAAACACTGATTTGATGTTCTAACCCTGGTTCTACTGCCTTTGAGTACACCCACAGTCAGTGGCTTTAAGTCAAAGCTCCATGGACGAATGTCTGCTTGATCAGTTTGCTTTAATTCACAGATGACCCAAATTTAAGTCTAATAGTCAACAAAGCAGCCTGTTCTAAATATTTGTGTGTGTGTGTGTGTGTGTGTGTGTGTGTGTGTGTGTGTGTGTGTGTGTGTGTGTGTGTGTGTGTGTGTGTGTGTGTGTGTGTGTGTGTGTGTGTGTGTGTGTGTGTGTGTGTGTGTGTGTGTGTGTGTGAGGCAGCACAATGTAAGAAATAAGGTAGCCATGCTATATTAAGGTTATGACTCAAAGGTATAATTTGCTGCTACAACCGATATGTTGACAAGTGTTCACATTACTGGTATAAAAGCAACTAATTGTTATTCTCAAAATCACTTCTGTAGCCATCGCCTTTCACTTGCATTTATGCCCTGTCATTATGGAAACCTGAGCATTCCTTTTCCACATTAATATTAACAATATTCCACACTTTCTGTCAACTAGTTATTTTGCTGAGTTCCACTTTCCCAGTTACTTTTATTTTAGTCAGGTAAGATCCAGGATGGCAACATGGCTGTATGGTACTATGCATATAACTGACTAGTCACACAAACATCTAAAAAACATATTCTTGGTCTTCTTACATTTGTGTCTTTCTATCCATAGGGTTGCCACCTATCCCTCTATGTGCAGGACAGGCCCTATTGGGGCAGTTGTGTTGTGCAAAAAAACATAAAAAGTAGTGAATGTCCTGCAATTTTTGGGACAAAAAATATTTCCTGTGCTTCTTGTAATAGTTTAATAAAACTATTATTTTTTATCTGAAATATCATAATGCTATACAAAACAATACAAACAACTCAAATTCTATAAGAATGAGCTTCCATTTTGCAAAAAATGTGAAGTCTAGTTCCTTCCATTAGTTGTGGGTATGTTTTTCCTTTAAAGCCTCACATTTCTGTAAGAAATAGCCCACTTTGCCAATCTGAAAAGGTGACAACCCTGTCTATCCTCCCATAATACTTCAGTTGATCAAGAACAGGGCAACATACAAAGTAGCAATCCATTTTTATCACAATGTTTTTCAAGTCCTGCCCCTTAGAAGATCTTATAACTTCAAGACCTGTGTCCCCAGGCTATGCAGTCATTGTGGACAAGTGTAAATAATACAGATATGCTGAGTGAATGGTTTGGCTGATTGCTTAACAGATGAATTTGCATGGTTAACAGGCTATAGAAATGTTAAACTTTTGCCTTTTAAAATAAGAAGTTGAAGAGTTTAGTTAGTTAGTTCATTTGTTAGTTCACATTTGTTAACCAGGTAAGTAAAGTGGTCCAGGGACCATTTTCAACCACAACTTGGGCCATAAAGACAGAACAATAACACAGAATATATACAAGCTATGCAAGAAATAATATATGAGCAGTAAATGGTACAATAAAACAAGTCAACAACAGACTATAATATGTACAGTACAGGATATAGACAATAACTGCAGCTAGTAAATGCATAATGTAGAACCAAAAATGGTACAGTAAGAAAAAGTAGTACAATCAGAATATGCTAATATATTATATATCAAATAATATATTATATTATATTATTAATATAGCATATATATTAATATATCTGTAAAGTACACCAACAAAAACCTTTACAAGAGACTTAATAACAAAACTTCAAATGACCATGCTGAAAAAATAAACAGACTTGGACTAGTAGTTTTAGCACTTTCGTCCTTTTATTAGTACCTGGACTTCATCAGAAACACTTTGCATGTGTTCAGTAGGAGGACTAGGAGTGTCTCAGAGGTACAGAGAAGGAAGCAGTAGACAGCAAGTGAGGAAGAGCTTGTACTGTAGAAAGGAAGTAAACAAAAATGGGTTTCTCCTTTCACCCTAAAGCATAAATATTATACTGTGCCATTGTGAAGCAGCATTGTGCAGTGTGAAGTGCAGGGCTCAAGTCTGCCTAAGTATTTATTTGCCCCACCTGAGAGTGAAGTATGTAACAACTGATTTGCAGCTTTACAATGAATGCACAGTTAAGTTTCTATGGCTCAACAAGTTTGTAGATGACTGTAAACTTGGTGCTATGATAAACTCTGCAGAAGACAGCAAGATCCTGCAAAACAGCCTTTTTCAAATCAATAGCTAGTGTCAAAACCATGGACTAAAACTAAATGCCAAGAAATGTATAATAGCATCCTTTGGTAAGCAAAAAATCCATTTTAACTATCACATTGACAACATACCCTTGAAAATTGATCTGTTAGTTAAGGATCTGGGAACCTATGTAAACAACAAACTGTCCCTTGATCACCACAAACCCATTATTGTAAGAACCTCCTTTTTCTTTGCACAGCTTAGTAGTATATTCTGTATTCATCAGTCCGGTCATTGAGTATAATCCCCCCTTTGGTATGCACCTGTCCAAACTTTTGAAACAACTTGAATGCTCACAATACTTCCTTACTGAGAAAATCAAGGGCCTAAATCATAAAAAACAATCTGGACCATTTCAAAGAATTTCCCCTCTTCTCGGAGTCATACAGGCTACTGAGGGGAGACCTCTGTCTTGCATGCAGAGCCTGAAGAGGCCCTGTCCTGTCAGATCTACTGCACATTTGCAAGTCCAGTAGGGCATAAACACCCGCTCAAGAGATCTCAGTTTCTTTTGCAACATAGAATATGTTGGAAAGATAGATGTGTATCACAGAGACTATCACTTCTTTGGAATCAGCTTCCTCTTCACATAAAGCAAAGTACTTCTTTTACACTATTCAAACATAATCTGGACGAATGGATGGGCAATCGCAAATTCAAAGCCTTGGTTTAGCACCCTTAACCCTCATATTTAAATGTTCTGCTCATCTCTGTGTTATTCATACCTAAAATATACAGACTAAAAACATTATGGAAATATAAGACTAGGCTTCTAAAGATCCTCACAGCTCAATAGCCTAGTAAGTTACCTATGAAACTATGTATTTGCAATGCATAGATGCACACACGCACACATATCCACATACACGTGCCTATGCATAAACAGAGGTAGAACATATGCCTTTCATCTTAATACAGGCAAGGGCACATTTGCTTAGTTTTCCTTTACAGTGGGAATGACAGTGTGATCATTAGGAGGATAAGAATCTTTTGCAGAAAGACAGATAATGTGTATAACAAACTTCTTAGAATATGATTGCATCAAAATCAGTAATAAAATGTAAGAATGTGTGCAACAAACATAAAACTGTTCTTAAGAAGGGTGGTAAAGAAAAGTAAATTATAGATAAGATGTTTGGTAAGTAGGTCATGGGGCTTATCTGATAGACAGGCAAACTGCAGAATACATAAACTAGATGAGTCTTCCCTGCCATTAAATTTTAAGCTTATGTGACTATAAACACTTCTCGGCCATCTATTACAAAGTTTAACTCCTTTTGCAGCATTTCTTAAGCACTACCAATTAATAATGTGGTCGTTTTTTTCAGTTAAGGTAAAAAGACAAGCAAAAAAACTGATGCCATTTGATTCTTTTAACTCTAAGGATCAAGAAAAAGGGGTGTATATCAGCTTACTGAAAGCTGATAAGAGTGAACGCTCTTAGATCAACCCGTAAATGTCAAATGCACTATATAGCAAAGACAAGGAACAGTGATTTTTTTTTACCAGGGAAAAAAAATCACTGGGCCATTTTCGGGAGTTTGCCATTTCCTCCACTGTGGTGCGATCTCAGAGTTGGTATATTTAAGTGGGGGGTGTGGGGGCAAAGCTCCCCACTTAATGTCGTGTTTGCATTTGTTTTTTTTTTTTTTTTTTTTTTTTTTTGCAGAACAGCGATTTTTTTCCCTGGGAAAAAAAAAATCACTGTTCCATGTCTTCGCTATTTAGTGCGTTCGACATTAAGGGGTCGATCTAAGAGCATCCACTCTTACCAGCTTTCGATAAGCTGATATAGGCCCAAGAAAAAGCCTTGGAATATTACATAAAGGAAGACCTCGCTGCATTTTGTTGACTGTACACATTGCAGTGCTCTAAGATGTGGCTATATTTTATTGCACAATGAGTAGTAAAAATTATACAGTTAACAGATAAACATATATGTTCATTAATTTTGAATCATTCACAGGAAAGCATTTTCTGCACAAACAGGTTGAGAAACTTAGCAACAGAACAATTCAAAATGGTTTTAGTTACTAATTTTAGATATAACGTAATAAAACATGCCCATATAAATAAGTTTTCTGCACATAGATCAATAATTCTAAACCAGTCCACTTTAACTTCCTTGGACCGGTGATTACATTTTTTTTTTGTAACAGTCCTCAGTTTTACAAATGTTTTCAAACTAAGGGAGGCTGCTCAAATGAAGAGTTGCGCATTGGATCTGACTAGAACAATATTAAAATTAAAAAAAAAGTCTAGTATTCATAGTCAAATTGCAAAGTATGCAGGACTCTATTGCAATAAAACCTAGAATGTGCATATAGATAGCAATTTATAGAACCATCTAGCCCTATATGGTGCTGAACTAAAAGTCTTAGAAAAGGGGTATATAAATGTCTATAGACTAACATGTAAACAGATAAGTGCAGGGTAATGAGTACATACTGACATTCAAATGAGGACTGGCTAAAGCAGGCTGTGATTCATAGTCATCAGACATGAGGTAAGCAACACACTTGCATTTAAGTATAAAGTCAAAAGCCCGCCATGCTGAAATCTCTAGTATTGCAAGTATGATGATGTTGGGAGCAGCAATGGCTAAAGTTCGGTAACATTTATGTAGGATCCTCCACTGGCACAATGTGGCCTCACGTGCCAAGGAAACCAGTGCTGCTAAAGTGTTATATGGAACAAACTGAGACACTAGCAGATAATGGACTGCTTTCAAGTGGACTGAGATTATGTGATTGTTCAAAAAACTTTTAATCACTGGCGCAAGAAAAGTAAATTGGACTGCTTTAGAAGTAGTGATTTATATCTAGGGTTTGGGGCATAGCTCTCAACTGTCCAGATTTTCACAGAATGTCCAGATTTTTGCCTCATATTTTTTGTCTGTTCCTCATAAAATTTGTGGTTTTCTGACAAATCACTGGAATGATCTGAGGACTGAAGTCACCAAATAATGACATACATTTGCGTTTCAGACTTCAAATCCTTTATAAAATGTATGTTAACACAGACCCTGGTACTTTAGCAACTTTCTAAGTTTATAAGAGCAATATTTAAATCTTGTCCCTATTTTTGGGCCTTTGTCCTCCCATTTGTCAGGCTTTGTCCATATTTCTTGCATTAAGTGGTTGAGAGGTGTGGTTTGGGGGTTGGCATAAGGTGTTTATCTCACAGACACAAAGTAAGGGGATTGATTCTCACCTTTGAAGGAAATTGTCTTGGCTTCAATGACACCCAAGCACAGCTAGCCTGGCACTTATCAATGAACCTATGAACCTAAGCATTGGATGACCTGTATAGTCCAGGATTTGGAACGTGCAGACTTGCCCTACTATTGTATATCAAGATATATGTAGTTGTTACTATTCCACCTACAGGGACTTTACAGAGGCAAACTGTTGACACGTTCTATATCTCACAAGCATTTCAGTCTGTAGAATACTCAAGGTGTTTCGCAATAAACTGCTTCCACAAGCAGGAAAGTATGTCTGCTTTACCAGCATGGCAGGGGAGAAAACCGCCCCATGCATGACTTTTTTGATATCATCAACCTCCTCAAAGTGTTGGGAGCCAAAGTTTACTTCCAAGTAGCAATAACATCCTCACACAGTATCCATGGACAGGACTGAACCAACAGGAAGGGCTACAATCAACTTCCAGATAGAGCACACAAAGGCTCATAAGTCATGTGTCTGCACAACACCTTGGCATTCTTCATGATTTATACATATGTCATACATGTCTTCTGTATCACCACTTGTACATGATGACATCTCACAGGGCGACCTAACAGGCAAGCTCAGGGACACTGGTGTACCAACATATCTAGTGCCACAAACAGTGAGCACATAAGTCACAGTGTCATTATCCATCTTACCGTTTTGGCCCTAATGTGATGTCGATGATGCAAGGCATTCAATGGATTACTGATTGATGTTGGCCATATGCATCCCACAAAGAATAGCTGAACATCAATATAACAGTGACCTTTCCCAAACCAGGAATGTAATAGAGTGTAAGTTCAGCCTATTGAAATCCCAGTTCTTCTACCTGCTCGCAACTTGGAGGGGCACTGCAGTATGCCCCACCCTGTCAGCTGTTTGTAGCATGGAACATAATACACAGTATGACCCTTAAGCAGGTAGTCCAGGCATTACTATGATCCTCCACACTCACAACAATAGGACCTGTCCCAAGCCACTGTACATCATCCTCCAGCAATGACACCAATGGCAAAGGACAGCAGGCAGTAGGTACACTACAACCCAGGGCATTATTGTGTACATTATATGGCACTGCAGACAATATGCCAATGCATAGTCCACCTCTGTGAACACTGACATGAGCAGTGGCAGAGCACGTGTCACAAAGAACATTATGGTGTCTGCAGTGTAGTTCTCAACTGTCCCTGATTGTGCAGAATGTCATGGATTTTCCCTAATATGTTTTACCCTATGCCCTGTAAAATGTTTGATTTTCTGATAAATCAGTGAAAATTACAGTCAATCAGTAATGCCAGGCATTAAAGTTTCATGCCTTTTATTGTTGTTTTTCTTATTATATTATTAGTTTTACCTTAAAGTTTTTTTTTTGTTTTCTTGGAGTTCTAAAAGTTTTTGGCTAGGGTCATCTAGAAAAAAAATCCATTTCCATTCACTGCCTGAAAAGCAGCATTCCTATTTAACTGTTTTATTATTTAGCTGCAAATACCGATACTTTTGGTGTGTGGCTGTACTGTATTTTTCACACCCACCTGTCCAGTCCCTGTTGTGCTCTTAACTCTTTTACAGCCACCCTGAGCAGAATTTCACACCTCCTGGTTGAGTTCCTACTCAAACAGCTTTCACTTGAGGTAAAATTCTGAGAGTGCAGTTTTCTAACCTACCTCTAAACAAAGGTATATATCTCAAAAATATAAAAGTTACAATGAAAGTTAAAATGCTAAAGTTACTTAGCACACACACTCCTCTTAACAATGGTAATTTTAATATTTTAGACCGACTTAATGGTAATTTTACATTTAACAAATGAACATATAATAATAATAATATTTAAGTATTATAAGTATGCAACTATTAATATTTCTTTACCCGTAGCAGATGGACCCCAACCATAAGAGTGAAATTTGTCCATGGAGCTGTTATCTTCAGTTTGATGCAAAACAATTTTGTGGAAGTTGCTCCATTTCTCATATATTTACATAATTATGATTTGTATGCATATTTGCATATTTAATAAAGTTTTTATAACTCTCAAGTGGATTAACTATGGTAAATGAATGTAGCACACAGCAAAGAATTACAAACACTGAAACCATAAGATAAATAGGGCAAAATTCATGAATGCCTGCATTTAATGCTGCTATCATGTGCACATCAGTAGTGCCCCATTTGGTATACATTAAACAGCTCAGCGCTTAGTGCAGAGCTTCAAAACAAGGGTAAGCAGCACAATATGCTAATGAAATAAGTAGCTGAAAAACATGCTACTTAACCAATCCAACATGGAGGATCTATTCAGGAAAGTATAAAGTAGTTGTGTACTCCCAGTGCTCCCTTTTGCCTTGCAATCCAAACTCTTTGAATACGACCACTATTACACTTAGAAAAAACTATCAGGTGCTGCTACTATCATCATCAACCTATATGTACAACCGACTTTAGTTCAAGGTGCTACTGCTGCTGCTGTCAGACCTCTGCCAAGAAGGAGAATGGTGTTTAGACTGTGTTTGACTTACCACGTACTGCATGACACAGAAATTGTAGAGGGATACTGGGTGGACAGGGAAACACAAGCGGAACTATGCAACCTCAGCCACCCTCACCTGAGGCCCCAGGGAAATCGTGGGAGCCCATCCCAGCAATGTGTAGCATTACATATATTTGCTACAGCTACTTTCAAGAGACCCTCAAGGGAGTGGTGTCACATGCCTCAGCTTCTAGGATATTACATCATAAATGCAGTGCTACAACATGCAAGGAATCATATCTGTTTCCTATGCACCTCAAAGGAGAGAGCAAGAACCTTACAGGAATTGTGAACACTTCCCTGATGGTTTTGGGGCCATAGATTGCACACACATAGAAATAAAATCCCCACCTGGTGAAAAGGGAAGGAGGTACATTAACAGGAAATGATACCACTCTATAAATTGTCAGGTTGTCTGCAATGTCCAAGGAAATCATGTGCAATGTCTGTACAGGTAACCCAGGTAGTTTTCATGACTCACACATATCACATCCCTGAGAGCTGTACACAAGATTTGCTAGGGGTGACTTTCCACAAGGACATCTAGTGGGGGATGCAAGTTATGCACTGGAACCTTGATTCAAGATACCCATGAGAAATCCACACAACCCCATAAAGTAAGGATACAATGATGCCCACACTCAAACTAGGACTATCATAGAACATGTCTTTGATTTGCTTAAATCAATTTTCCTGTAACTGGACACATCAGGAGGTGCTCTGCAGTATTACCCACCCACCTCTGCCCAAATACTCATACCCCGGGATTCATGAAGCTTGCGCCAGGCGCAGGCGTAGCGTAGGCGGTATAATGCCAAATATGGCCGCCGAGAGATTCAGGTACAATCCAATTCCACGTGCACTACCAGCGTACACCAGATCTGTGCAGCCCTCGGCTCAGGTATGCTAATCAACCCATGCGCAGTACTGCACCATGCAAATCAAGGTACATAGTGATTCATTAAGTGGTGCAGGCATAGCGTAAGCCTACAGAAATGTAAACAAAAAAATGGTTTACATTTTGCCAAACAGAACATCGGAGCTATGAAAGCGGACCAGACTCATGTATTACAAAGTTAACATATGCCAATGGCTAAATATATAGCCAATGGCATAAGAAAAGATGCACAACACCTAAAAAACAACATTTAATGTCATGTCCACAGTAACGCAAAGTACAACAGCAGGGCATGTGTGCGCAAACGGGAACACAAGGAAAATATATACAAATGTCATAAAATCGCAATGTAATACAAATCATGATTTCACCATAATGCTCAATGGTATGCATGGTACACCACAACCAAGCTGCAAGGGTTGCTAAGGGTTTGTGACAGTGCTTGGCACGGTAACTATGAATTAGTAGTCAATGCTATGCAAATGAGGCAAGTAATAGTGAATCGCAAATGTCCCACCGGACTAAGGATGTACCATACGGCGCAGCGCTACAACACCGAAGAGTGGTTTGGAGGTATACATGACATCAGCAGTGGGGTGTGCCACCGTAGCTGTAAGCACATTGGAGCAATGCAAACCCGGGTTGCCCGTTGCTAAGCAAAGCCGCAGGATAGGGGTGGGGATGTAGGTATAGCATCGTTTAGTTGAGAACACATATGGTGCCTGAAAGCGCATGTGTACATGGATGTAAACGTGCCCAAAACCCGGTAAGCGGATGCACGCACCACGCACCATAGCTCAAAAAGGAAGGTTAGGGGAAGAAAATAAGGAAATGCCGCATTAGGGTAATTGGAGTACAACTGAGCAATTAACACCTATTAACTCACAGTGGGCAATCGACGGCAGCTAACAAGTCTGCTCGCAGCAACCTGCAGAACAGGATAGTGGAGGTGTCGGATTGCAAAGAAAAGAGAACTGTCACCGCAGAGCAAAGCAAACCTGCAGTAGATCGGCCATAGAACACATTTCGCAAGATAAGCCAGGTTTTGGAAAGTACGAAAGAAAGCAGGCTGCTGGATGCATGCCAGAAAATGGGAGGGGAAACATTAAGAAATGTTAAGGGAAGGGCAAGAGGTAATCCACAGCAGCTAAATGTAATTCAACACCAAAGGCACCACAATAGCAGTACCTGTGGTAAAACACATAAGATACTCTGTAGCTCCGATTGTACATACACACCCTATGACATCATCAGTGTTCAAAGCACAATAGTATAAAGTGTGAAGGCACCTCACACACACCTGTGTATTCCCAAACACTGCACCATTGGTGTAAACAGACGGGGAACTTTTACAATGTACATGTTGGGAGCTGCCATATTTGTGATTCATCACTATGTGTTAGAGACTGAAGGTGTTGTGGAGGATGATGCTGACAACCACCGCAGGCCCCGGAGGAGGAGAAGAGTGTTCAGACCAAGGGTAACCTACCAGGGGCTACATGATCTGGAGATAGTAGAGCATTACAGGATGGACAGGGACATCTTACAGCAAATAGTTGAGCTGTGCCGGCCACGCCTGAGATCCAGAAACAACAGAGGGGAACCATCCCAGTGGACATGAAGGTATGTGTAAGCTTGAGAATACTAGCCACAAGTACCTTTCAAAGGCCAACTGGAGATATAATGGGGATCTCACAGGCATCAGCATCCAGGGTACTACACCAGTTCCTGGATGCCATGTTACCACATGCCAATGAGCATATATACTTCCCCCGAACTCAGGAGGAGTTGGCCAGCAATATGCATCTCTTCCACCATGTGGCACACTACCCGGAAGTACTGGGTGCGATAGACTACACGCACATACATATCAAGTCACCACCCAGTGAGCATGGTAGGCGTTACATAAACCACAAGGGATACCACTCCATCAACTGCCAGGTAGTGTGCAATGCCCAGGGCATTATCATGGATGTGTGTGCTGGCAGCCCTGGAAGCTACCATGACTCCCACATCTGGCATGCCTCACAGCTGTATCAGGTATTTGTCAGGGGGGACATCCCATATGGCCACCTTGTGGGGGGATGCTGGCTATGCACTGGAGCTGTGGATGATGACTCACCCATGCAAGAACGCCATAATGAGGCACACACACAAAAAAGAATCATCATAGAGCGTGTGTTTGGGATGCTGAAATCACGGTTCCATTGCTTGGACATATCTGGTGGAGCCTTGCAGTACTCTCCAGGCACGTGTGCCCACATCTTCATAGTATGTGCCATGCTACATAATATGATCCTGCGGAAACAGCTGCAGCAGGGATATAATGGTGAAGGCCCTCACAGCCCACCACAATTGCCAAGGCCATCACAGGCACAGAGGGATTCAGACCATGAACACCCTGTGCCAGCCCCAGTAGGCAGACGGAGGCGTGCCCAATATGCCCATGCCTTGGCAAAGAGGGAACGTATAGCACATACACTGACAGTGTAGGCCCCTATGGACTGACACACCTCTCCACCTGCACACACAGTAAACTGGATGGCACACACACACGACCACCTGTAAATTGTAATGTATAGGTGGCCTACTGTGTGAATCCTACATAGGCAGCCCTCAACCATTGCACGCACAACAGCTATTAGAATAAGGAATGTCAACACCTGAACAGTACATGCACCTAACAGCATATGTTGATACTGTATGTATAGGTTCCTAGGTACAGAGGCCATTCATCAACCGAGGCAAACAGTGTCTGCTGTCACCACCACATAGATTAACCAACTGTCCCTCAGTGGAGCAGAGCCAATTGCGGGATCCATGTGTGTAATCACTGTTCCCCACACACTCTGCATGGATTCCCTGGTGTGTTAATGAGGGGCGCCATATAATGTAATCAGGGATGTAGTGGCAAGGCATGGGGAGTACCCATGACAAGTATCTGTCACCCCAGCATGCTCCACCTATGGTTGTGTGAAGGTGTAGCACATTATAGTGTGTGGCTCACTGTGACATACATTCCCAATGCTGGAGCACATCCATTAAACATCACTTGGACATACCATTAATAGGTCTCATCCATATGTAAACTAACTGAGTTACACATTTGATTGCAGTATGGAGTAACAGCCATAGTACAGTCCACATACAAAACACCATAACATGTGTACAAATCCCAGATGCCCAAGTAGTAAATGTACTGACTGTCGTGCATGTTCCCAGTTCCACATCCTGCAAGGGCCGTTACATAATCCCGAAGGCACGAATAACGGATGTTGGATGCAGGTCATCAGATCAGGTTTAGCACATGTTAGCGGGTTTATGCATTGGCAAGTGCTGGTAAGCATCATTTAAACATGACTATACGGATATGTGCGAAACAGGGCTAAGCTTTGCTGAATATTGCACAGATCACAGTCAACGATGTCCAAAACAGGTGAAACTAGCATTATTCACCCCTGTACTAATTGTGCCTGCTCTGAAGGGTAAAACGACCACTGCCAGGAGTAGAACATGCAATCATGTACACAATCACCTAACACTAAGCTACCCGAGATATACCAACAGCAGGTGTGTATTGTGACAGGTTAAAACACAAATGTGCGGAGTCCAGGAAACAGTATACACTGCCATGTACACAACGAAAGGTGTGTTCTCCCTCTCACTCTCTCTCTCTATATATATATATATATATATATATATATATATATATATATAAAATAGAGATAGAAAGGGTGATAGAGAGATATATGCCGATATATACGGATTCACCTATATCTGCAAATATATAGATAGGTCAACGACATGTACACAACCATGGAGGTACAAATAAATAGGATACTGCCAACTACCGAATGTTTTACATACAGACACGCATAATCACGAGGCTTAAAGACCGAAAGACCACAGTACCGGAACACTAGAACAGCGAGTAATATTATCACAATGTTAAGGGACATTTAGTTGTTGCTGCCAGTGCTGCGGTAGGTACTGTGTTCAACTGTGTTTTGTTATTGCTGTAGTCTGTGTAAGTGTGTGTTGAGGGTGCCATGAGTGTTTCTGTGGGACTGTAATGTGTGTGTGTGTGTTTGCATCGTGTGTCTGTTAGTGCTAACTCAGAGGTAGATCATTACGGTAGGTGTTTTCATAGCTGGCCGTAGGCATACGGTTACCACCTGTCCCACTTTAAGAGGGACAGCCCCTCCTTGGGCAGTTGTGTCCTGACAACAAATATTAAAAAGGGCAAATGTCCGAGATTGTAGGACATAATTATGTCCCATATATTATGTAATAGTTGCATTAAATAGTTATTCCTGTATCTAAAATACGTAAATGTTACAAGAAACATGATAAGTAGCTAAAGTGCTACAAGAATAAGTATGTATTTAGGATAAAAGTACGTTCTATCCTGTGTACTGACTGTGGGTATGTGTCAGCCTGTAAACACCGATGTGTGTCCTGCAAATGTCTCACTATGGCCATTTGAAAAGGTGGCAACCCATACCAAAGAGGTTCAGTCACCAACACAACTGCAATGAGTGCAAATATCTGTGACAGAAATACATGAGACAGCTGTCATTTAGTAACATTCCCTTACATATTGATGTATTTCCGGAGGTATTGAAGTATCAACCTCTCCTGCATGCTATATAGGAACCAATTAACAATGGCTCAATGTATAAGCCTGCAACAACCATAGTTTTAGTGTACTAAATGATAGGTCTTCAATTAGGGAAGGAGCCCACACACACATATGGAATATGTAGAAATGCAGTCCCCACAAACCTGTATATGCTATGTACACCCACCTACATCTCCCCCACACCTGAAACAATTGCAATACAGACTGTAATAACATCACAAACATCCACTCACTCAATTACATCTGCAGAAGCGTTAACATACCTTGTGAGAGACACATTTGTAATGGCGCCATGTGAAATTGTAGCTGTTGTATAATGGAACAGACGGCGATGTTACAGGTTTTGTTTGCAATAGTCCCTTATCAGATGGTTGAGATGACAGGTACACTCACATGTAGAACCACATACTCTAGCCATCACACACAATCCACGGGGGACATGAATTCAAAATATCCATGTCTCTCCAAATAGCAGTTGCAATTCCTCACAACAAAACACATACAGGCTGTCTCCCCGAAGTTAGGGCAAAAGGGTAATGCCCAAGTGGAGAATTCAATTATACCCCACTGTTGCCGCATAATTGGTGAATGGAGTAGCTGCACAGCTGATGTGCATGTAATAATTTACTCAGGAACACCAATTAGCGGCAGGATACCACGTTACAGGTATCTATGTATATAAGGATGCCTTGTCATACATTCAAACCGTATGCTCATACCATAGAACCGTTTAAACAGGAAAGGTGTAAGAGAGATATTTACGAAGACTCGGAACGCTAACAAGGTATGTAGAACACTCAGTATGTTAGTGTATGTAGAGCCTGTTTTGTATTAATTAAAGTGTACGCAATGCATAAAGTGGGAAAAGGTATTATGTAGTGATGTCTTGTTGAGCATAGTAACGCTTGTAGAAATTGTGTGTCCTGCTGTGGGCCACAAGGTAAACATCTCATACACCACAAGGAATGCTACATGAGGGCTTTAAACACAACAATTCCACACCACCCGCAATCAGTGGTAGGGTTTGTCCAACAAGTACGTGCCATAGCAGGGGATAGTATATGTTGATATACTGTCACAGTAGGCATGTGTATGGGCATATAACGAGAATAACATGCCTAAGGTGGTCCTGCTGTGCAAGTATGCTTTGCATTATGGGATAATGTTTAAAATATGTGTAATGTACAGTATTGTAGGTAGATATGTCAGATATTTTACACAGCATAACTGTTATATCATGCAAACAAAAGGTATGTCTATTGGCATGTACAATACACAATAACAGGATACATATGGCTTGTAGTCACGGGACACTGTAACAGCATGATAGCTAATTGAAATGGAAGAGATACTCAATTATCCATGCAGAAAGGACATGTAATAGCTTCACAGGTTCATAGTTAGGTACTATGCTATCTGGCCAAGTCCATTTTTAAGCCCAACTACAGTGTTTTCACCGGCGGCACCTCCCTAAGGTAGTGTCCTGTGTCTGTGAACAGCAGAGCCATTTGTTACCTGCACCTGTGTACAGTACAGCCACTGCAGTGATCCCTGGCATACATGTGTGTCTCCCATCCACCCATCGAGGTATCTCATGAAGAGTGCCAGTGAGGGTCCCTGCTTGATGTACATAGGAATCATGTTCCAAAGCATGGTGAGTGTCTGGTTCAGGAATGTATCCCTCAAGCACGTCCCACTCATCGTTGTATTTGTGTACATATCCATGAGCATGTTGCTCTCAGTGGCTTTTGCTTATGTTGCTTATGTGGAGTATATCCATCATTATTGTTGTGGACATGGGCCCTGTATGTTCAGCAGAGGTCACCCCTGAGTATGCAGTATGCAAATGTGTACAGTTGTGGTGTCTGTAGTTGTGCTGCATACGTCATCTTTCGGAGGTCAATAATCTTCATGGTGTGTTAATGTTGTGGTATGTAAAGCTGTTGCTGTTCTGTAAGGTACACCCCAAAATGGGTGTTGTACCCTTGAACGTGTGTCATATGTCAGGAGTATAGGGGTACAATGGGTGCCTTTGTTCCAGCTACAAACCCATTACAGATAAGGGTGGCCACGTAGAAGGACATCCATGCCACATTGGCAATATGGTTATCAAAGGAGTGGGTGCTATATACGTGTGTACTAAGATCCCGTATAATGTCACATGTATGTAGGGGACTACCACCTATGTGATAGTCAGTGGGTGATTGGTATAATCCAAAGGGGATGTCTATGCACCTTGTGTCATGCAGCTTGAGGCCATGTTATTGACACCAGGTATCCATCACAGTGATACGCTTATGGAGGGTGTCTGTATCAGCTGGTGGATCAATCATGGCTCCCTGTTTGCAGTCGTCTGGAAACCTATTCAGGGAAAGTCCCTCTGTGCTAGCCTGTACCTCAGGGAAGCATATACCGAACATGAGGGGCCCTATGACCGAGGACTGTGGTACGCCAAGTGTAACTGAATTACAGTAGGTACTACGGTATGCTACCTTCACTGTGTGTGTCCTGTCCATGAGCCACTTTGCATAACATCTCGAGACATAGGGGTTGATGTGCAGGTGTATATGTATGTTGTCAATACCAGAATGGAGAACGGTGCTGAAAGCCAATGAGAGGATAAGGTAGGCTGTGTGGACCCCCTTACCGTCATCAACTACCCTGGTAACTGTATCAAAGGAGTCCACCAAGTGTAGGAGCCATGGTCTGGCCCTAACAAATCTGACCTGGGTGGCATCAAAGGTCTGGAGCCCACCAATGTCTCTGTGAATGACTTCCATGATGATGTGCCCCATAGCCTTGCAGAACAGTCCAGTCAGGCGTATAGGGCAATAGTCCCTCTGGTTCATTGTGGCGCCACCTGTGTGGAGTGCGATAACTGTTGCAGTGCGCCATTCAGGGACCACAATGTCTGATACAAGGCTATTAGTGAATCTGGTGGCCAAGTGGGGAGCCATGTCATTCTGAGGTTTGTGTAAATTGCAGCCTGGGATGTTGGACGGTCACATGGCGTCTGTGTTCCAGGCCTTAAAGAGTGCAGGTTGGAACTGCATAGTTGTGACCGCAGGGACTCTGCATTGTTCCTGTATAGATATTGGCCTTGTAGTTAGTGAGAGGGTGTAAACTTAGCATTGAACCTATCTGCCAGGATGTTGCCAATATCAGTCGGTTCTGTAGTGTTCCTGCCTAACCATCGTATGTCAGAGCAGATGTGGGTATTGCCATCGAGTACTGACATACCTCCATAATGCTTTGTGGTAGTTCTTGGAATGTGTCGCAGAAATGTTTACGTAGCTAGCTTTGGAGGATGTGATAAGGGATCCCAGATTCCTACTGAGGCTGACCAGTGAGCTACCCCACCCATGGGATTGTACTCCACTTTGCAACAGCCTCCACCTTTTGTTGTACATTATGTCCATGGAACTGGACCCCCAGAGTGGCATCCGTTATCTGGTGGGTACCATCATGGCTCTGTTTGGGATAGCATGATCCATGCAGTTGTGTAAGTGCTAATGAAGTGCAGTGGTGTACGTTTCAGCATTTGTAAGTACATTGTCCATCTGCACGGGTGTCATGATGTTTACTACCACTGTCATAAGACGTCTGAAGTAGGCCTTGTAGAAATCTTGCACTGTGTATTCCGTGAAGGGTGTGGTGCTGGGATGTGGATAACAAGGGTGATTAGCATACGTTCAGAAACTACCAACGAGGGGATAACCCCAGGTGTGGAACACCAGTCACATGTTGGTAATGTCCATGTCTAGGATATTGTTGGCCTTGGTGGTGGTGTGTATGGGTTGATCCAGCCGATTGGAGGTCATGAATCCCAGAAAGCATTGGCCTAATGTGTCGGTACATGAGTAGGTATCCCAGTTAAGTGTGGAGTAGTGTCAGTCTCACATCAGTAGTTCCTGTCTGAACCCTACTGTCCAGTACACCAAGAAATGATGTCCGGTAACCGTGGGGTATGGTGTGGAATCCGTAGCAAGTTACAATGTGTATAGCAGTTCTGGCCACAGTTAGCTGCACGTGGATAACCCCTGATGCATTGTGCTAAGTAACCAGCCTGGAGGTGTGTACATCCTTGTGAAATATGGACACACCTCCGCCGTGGGTGTTCCGGTCCTGGTTACATGACTAACAGGTGTGGTCTGCATATAACCTATCAGTGCAGGTGTGCTCTCCGGAGCCTAGAGGCAGGTCCCAGTCACTGCAGAGATATCGAAGTGGTCCATTATAAGGAGTGCCTCACCTGAGTGCATTAGAGATGAAGATGTCAAGCATTGAGTAACATTACCCCAGGTTTTGCTTGCCTGTTCCTGTTCTGGTGGTGAATATGTTATTGGAAACTTTCCAAGACAGGCAGTATAGGAGCAGCAAGAGCCTTACATGTTATCTGTAATCCCAGGGCCGACAGGTGCAGGTCATCTGTGCCAAAGCATCGTGATTTGTTGACCATGTCATTCAAAGCAGACAGATACTGGATGTCTGTTGAATGACAGCAGAAGCATAGGCAACTGTTGAAGTGAAACATTCAGTCGTTGTAGAGTGGTATCAGTCTGGATGAATGCAGAATGCTTCTCAGGGCTTGGGCGATACCTTCCTGGGCTACAAGACTGGAGAGCTATTGCATGTCCTTGTATATGTAGTCCAGGAAGTTACATCTCAGGGCAGTCACACTAACATGGAGAATGACAGTCAAATTGTACCTGGTGAGGTGTGGCATGGGTGCATAGGTTATGTTGCGGATCCTGTTATCTGACAGCCAAATGTAAGCGACTATCGCCTTGTGTAGCCTGCTGAGTGGGACATCAGTGTGACCGCCTACAGAGTCAACTATGACTGGTGTGTTGGGTATGTTATAACACCCTATTGGCTGTAGTTGATGGGCACACATGAGTCTGTTGGCTATAAGTAATTGGTGTTGTGTTTGGTGATGGGGGCTGCCTCTATTGCCTACACAGAGAGTATGGAGAGGTTCTGCAAATGTCATAGTCATACTATGTGTGGCCTGTGGTGGTGGAGATCTAGTGAGACTATGTGATGAGTGGGGTGTGTTGCAAATGTTTAACATCCCCACATGAATGTCAGGTTCAGTCTGGGTTGGAGAGAGCATTACCTCCAGCATGGCTACATATGTGCATCTCCCACAGGCTGTAGTGTCGTATGTTGGGAGGTGAGCATTGACTGTGTACATGAGACAATTGCTCTATTGCCTCATGTTTGCCATATTCATCATATAGACAGGCAATAACACTGGTAATTGATGCTTGGACATGTCTGTATATTCAACCATGTCTCACAAGATATGTGAGGTACGTTTGTACAACAGCTGTTGTACTGTAAGCAAGCTGGAAATGTAAGGACAAACAATGTACTTGTAGGAAATTAGTTGGAATGGGTGCTGTAATTAGTAGCTCATGAAGGGCTTACATGTTCTGAAGAAGTGCTGAGCATGAATATGCAATACAGATAGGGTGTTGGATAATATAAACCCACTGCAACCCACAAGTGGAGACGCCAGTCATAATGGGAGGCACTGAACTATTACCCTGCTGAGTATGGTCTGCAAGTCCATGAACCTTTATCAACGTAGATGTTAGCAGTACAGATGTAGATGACAGTACAGATGATTGCACACTGCATAGCATACCTGTGACAGGTCATAGGACATCATCACCCATACTGTGTTCCAGCTACACTGAGTATACTAGATGTACCTTCATATGTCACAGGAGTGTTCTACCAGTGGCCTGTTGACAGAAGCAACACTATAAAAGGTGTCTGAGTGACATGTGCATATCACACCAGTGGCAGCTACAGTAAAATAGGGTTAATGTTTTGTACTCCCCCCTCATTGTAGCCCATACCACACAGACAAATGGGAGGCATCTGCATATGTAAGGATGTGAATGACCATGACCTAGGAGCAACAGCTGTCTCAGTGTTGTGGACAACATACAGAATGGGCTTTGTGGGTGAGGTGCATGACATATGTGCACAATCTGTCAGCTGCTAATAGCATTGTCACCGCTAGGTGAATAACCCTGTACCCATTAACTACCACCTAGGCAGCGGTCAACATTATGGACACTGTGTGTAAGGGATGGTGCTGTGCAGTTCACCTCCCTAAGCTGGTGATGTCTCCAGGCCTATTAGGTAGTCATACGAGGCACCCAGGTCATGACAGGGTGCCATCCATGAGCATGGAGATCATTGGACAGGCATACTCAGCACTCGGGTGACCAATATCGGATCACATATCACCTTTAAGGGGTATTGGCCATGCGTGGATGGGCGACACCAGCCTTCACAATCCTCACCTCCACTATGCAGCATGCTGGCTACCTTGCATAAAGACATGTGCAACACTGTGATGTTGGACATGCTACACGTACATATCCTGATCTGAAAGACATACGTCATGGACAGCCACCTTCCTACTACAAGGATCGCCACATGCTGGACAGATCCCTGTGCCATACATGTTACATACTCCTGCCATACCATGCAATCGTGTCCATCAAAGCTGCACATGTCACCTCTGTCATACATGGTGCAATGACCGCATAGTAGATATATCATTAACTGTCTGGATCTGTAATGTGGCACTGATGCACCTGGCGGTGGCAAAATGGCTGTCGGATACAGCTAGAAAACCTTACATCCTTTGCCCATACATGGCCCAGGGCATACACACTACTCCATGACCTTGCCCGTACATGCTATAGTTGATAACCATCCCTGCGAATAACGTCCGGCTAGCCATTGTCCCATGTGTATCACATGTGCAACACAGGCGATACGTGGCAGGATGTTGAACTGCTGTACAGTGCCGTGTAGATGTATATGGCAAAACACATGCATGTAAAGGTTTCCGTGCGCATGTCTGCATTGTCACTGCTCATGTCCATTAAGGCAGTGTATATGTTGATATGTGACATATACACAGCATCAAGGTCAACAGCATTACTGTGGACACATCCAGGCATGTGCTGATAGGTAAGAACACCAGTACAGGCAAACAGACATGCCCACATCAAGACAGCATTCACATGGAGTATGAGCAATGTAATGAGGTGACACACATATATGGTGATGATATCCAATGCACAACGGGTGTTACATGTGTGTGACACAAACATGTCAGTCGTGTCAGTGTCATGACGATTTGCAAAGATAACTGTTCATATGTACTAGATGTAATACAAATGTATGTGCAGCTGTATCTCTGTACATCTCTGTGATACTGTGACCTGTCTCCATCATTATGTCTTCCAGATAATGCCTCGTTCACACCTGCCAGCGTATAGCCACCTGGAGGATGATGCCCTCATACCGTACCTCCATGATAGCTATGAGGTATTGTTCAGCCATGTGCCACAGCATGCCCAGCAGCGTGACGACCTGTGGCAGGAAATTCCCAGCAGGGTTAATGATGTGGGTGGCCATAACCGCACCTACCAGCAGGTGCACAGACACTGCACGGACCTGATACGACATGCGGAACAGCGTGCCAATGCAATCGCCAGGGAACAAGGTAGAACAGGTGGTGGGTCACCAACCCAGCCCCCACTCACACCTACCGAGGAGCTACTGGCCAGCCTGGGGACACCCTCAGAACAGCATCCACAAACACTAGCTGCCATCATGGAGGTGGGTGTCTCCCAACCACCGAGCCTGGAGTTGCCTGGTAAGTCACTACTGCACATATAACTATTATATCCCATTTAGTTGCATGTGTCACTGTACAATATGTAATGTAACATCATACGCAAGGTATGTTAACACACATGCCGCATACTATAGTATGCTAACTTGTGTATGCACACATGTGCATACTATATGCTATTGTACAGGCGAATGTGTTAACATGCACAGTGCACCCTGTAGCTGTCATACAGTCATGGATAATGTTCAAACTGCTATGTCACCCCTATACAGGTACCTCTGGCATGCCGCATAGACATCAGTCCATTGCAGGTGAGACAGTTATCAGTATCAGGCATGTTAATGCATAGATCTATTCACCATGTGGCCAGTTAACACATGTACACATAATGTATGGTCCAGTCACGATATACAGGTCGCATCTGTCATCAATCACACTGGCTACCCATGTGCAATATATACAAACTAAATGAAACACCAAAATGAAACCACAGTATCTGTCATTGCTAGATGTGTGGACAGCTGTGCATACAATGGTGGAGGTGTTGTTCAATGTAGGAATATGTACTATACATTGGAACAACACATGTGTGATAATAAACAGTACCACACAGTGAGCTGGGATATGGGCAGCCTACAGGATTCACCATTGTGGAATATGCCCCTGCAATGGGTGCACACATTGTGATGTGCCATCTGACATGTCCCAGACATGTAGTGTTCCGGCTGCAACATTGTCTCACTATCCCATAATACATACCCCACATACCAAACATACAACCCTTTGTCTGCATAACCCTGTGGACAGTGACATATCTGACATCTATGGGTGTATGTCATATGGGACAACACAGACATGTGAGATAGACGGCCATCACAAACATTTGGCCAACACATGTTCACACATGGCCATGGAGGATGGCCAGAGGCATGTAGCAACACACAATAGATGTGATGTGTATACACCCTGTTGCACATTGTCCACACATGGTCCAGCTATAGCCTTTGTTGAATGGTTATATAGTTGATGTGGAACACTGGACATCCTAAAAGCCTGTGCACAGCTTGTGGAGGTGTCACTTAATTCGAACATATAAGATATGTTGAACATCATGACTGTGTCACAGCATGACAGTAGTCAACTGTACAGCTTCCACAGACATAGACACCACATCAGGCCACAGATACCGTACATTTCCCTTGCTGCTGTTGGACATCACTGTCAGCCGTGCACCTCGTGTGTGTGGTACATAAATGTCATGTGGGACATGGTGTATTGACAAGTCTGCCATGTGTGGACATGGTTGCCAGGCAGCTAAGACATTTTAGTAGTTGTGCAGGGGTGTCATCCGTAGGTCTTCCGGTGACCTGTCACATGACACAGCATGGTTTAGTGTGTATACACCTCAGCGACGTGGGTCACAATCCACAGTAGTAATGTAATATGTATGCACACAGTCATGGCTATGCACTGTGTGTGTATTCCACACTGTATAGCAATATAGACGCCTCATGATGCCATGCAATGGCACAGTGTCTGTACGTCACACTGTATAGCAATGTAGACGCCTCATACTACCCTTCAATGCTAATGCACATCTGCTAAAAGTGCATTCTATCTGTAGGGCATACAGACAACACTGCAATGTGATACCCATTACACTGCTGTACATGTGTCAGGACACCATTGTGTCAGACATGTATGCATGTCAATGCACACGTCAGCAGATTACATGTCATACTACATGTTAATGTCAAGGTCACATCAGCCATGTGTACTGTTAACCTGTGCTGGTCCACATGGTGTATCACAGGGATGCATGCTTACTACCATGATTGTGTGAACTGCATGGCTTCTGATATGACACCTGCTTGCTGTTGTGTGCAACCCAGGGATGTATGTTAACTACCACTATTAATGTCTGAGCTGCATGCCGTCTGCTGTATCACATGCATGCTGCATGCCTTCTGTCAAATCACATGCATGGTCTGTCTCTGTGTGTGTCTCTGTCTGTGTCTCTATTGTAATGTAGAGTCTTTCTTTGCATTCACAGGTGATGTAGGTGCGTTACCCTCCTGCGGTCCATCTGATGTTAGTGTCCCCACAGACTCTAGCAGTGATGAACATATGCATGAGGTACAGGCAGGGTTGTCAGGGGCTGAATCTGTGCCAATGGTTGCCATCCCAGCTATATCCCCCTCTTCCCTGCACACAGTTCTCATGCCAACACATACCCCATCACCAGTGGCCATAGCGGAAGGACAGTCAGTGTGTGTTAGCTTGGAACAGGAACGTGTGGTGGCTACAGAAGGTGTGTCTTCACACCATGGTGTCAGTGTAATGACTGCAGATGTGCCACACAGGCATGTGGCCAGTGCTGCTCATAGGAGGACCTCTGGCAGACATGCACCTGCAGGACAGAGCGCAGCAGCTGGTGTCACCAGATGCATGTTTCAGACTGTAATGACGGCACAGGCACGTGCTGAATGGCAGAACAGAGAAGGGCAGAGGCTTCAGAGGGCTGCTATCCATTCTTTAAACAACAACATCCAGGCATTGGCAAATGCTCAACAGCAGATTGCTGACATTCTGGACAGGCGATTGGGTGACATGGTTGGAATCCTTGACCGTGACATGGCAATCTGCGAGCGTGAGCTGTCTGTGCTGGAACATCTGGTAGGAGTGAGGCGTAGGCTACATGGATGTAGGCCAGCTACACCACCTGGTGCAAGTCAGCGTGAACGAGCTACCTCACATGCCCACTCCCACAGTGCAGGTAGTAGTAGCAGTGCAGCTGGTGCTGCGCTGTCCACACCAGGACACAGCAGGCCATGTGGACGTGGCCCTGGACATTCCCAGCAGGGACACGGTTCCAGTGGATATGTGTCATCGGACAGTAGCCAATCTGTACCTCTGCCTGGTAGTGCCTGTGCAACCCCTGGCAGGCACAGGTCACATGGCCATGGCCAGACACAGTGAGCTGTACATCCTGGTCTGTACAATCTGGAGCTGTCAATAATACCCCTGTGTAGGCCGGACACATGGCAGAACTGTGTGCACACATACACGCACACAGCAGAAACATCTGTAGGGCACTGCAACACCCACATGCATAACAACCACACATGTCCAATCAGATCACCAGCCCTAACCCACACACATGATGTCATCCACTGGTGCAGCCTATGCCCCTGGCAAACATTATCACCCTGTGCATATGATGATGCCTGTGCCACATCCCTGTCATCCACACCATCGGTGCAGGTACTTGCTCATATGGTCTGATGCACAGGGTGAACAGAATAGTGAGATAAGTGTATATTACATTTGTTGTGTACTGTTGACATGCACCAGACATACCATGTAGTACAGGTTTAGAATGCATTGTTATATGTTCACAATATGTGTCTTGGTAACAACAGTAACAGCATGCTGGTAATTATGCCCTGCTTCCCTCCTTAAGGTCTAATTGCATGTGCCATTACGTTACAGTGTTTGCAGTTAGAGTGCATGGTTGTATGTTCACAGTATATGTCTTGGTAACAACAGTAACAGCATGTTGGTAATGATGCCCTGCTTCCCTCCTTAAGGTCTAATTGCATGTGCCAATAAGTAGCAGTGTTTGCAGTTTCCCATGTGTAAATGTGGAGTACTCACAGGCATGTATAGCAATACCAGCATGCTATACGTAGCCTCAACCTCACTGTTAGAAAGGCTACCATTCCACAGATGTCCACACATCTACTGATCCAGAAGCATGTGAGCTGTTTAATAGGCTACAGTGGCTAGAGACGTGACATCCATACCGTGTCACATCACAGGTACAGTGACATGGTGCGGGGGGTTTACACAGCGGTCTGGCTGATGGCAAGGTTAGAGGCCAGTTGATAGCATGAGGCCTCACTGTGTAGCAGTAATACACTGTCACATTACAGGATGAGAACATGCACAGACATACACAGAAACACAGTAACATGCCCACATTCATGGGGTCAATGACACTATAACATACACTCGATAGTGTTAAGGTGAGGACCCCTGCCTATGTGGTAATCACCTTCACAGTACTGTGCACCCACATGACACGACACAGAGAATGAACATGTACAGGTAGCCAGTAAGACTGAGACAGACGGCATCAACAGGGTAGTAGATTGCATCACCATGAGGGGTTAGGGATCCTGACTGTCCTGTATGGTAGCATACACCCTCACTCCATGCACCAGACAGCCATACATACATACATACACACACACACACTGTGAAGTCCACAAATGTCATTCACATACAGATAGCTGACATGTGTGTGATACACACACCACCCCTGCCTATGTCTTGCTTTCTACACTGCAGTATGTACAGACCTCTACAACAGTGTACAGGGGTGTGTAACAATTGGGATGTATTCCCCACCATACGTGGCATATATGGTCACACAAGCAAACACACATGGCAGTACTGTGAATCATACACCTGCTATATGATGATACGTCTGACAGACATGCAGCAGTATTGGCCGCATTATGTGTACCGATGCTACCTTCGGCAATTGTGCTGCTATATGCACATGGGAGGACGTAAGTGTTACAGGTGTCAAGTGATTTACAGTCAGTAACACCCTGACCGCTGTGTAGGTTGTATGTCTTCACCTTCAAGTAACAGTAACATAGCGTACTGTTTGCACATGTCATGGTAGGACGGCTTGTGACACATCTGTGAGCTCTCTTCAGCAAACATCCATCTGCAAAGGTGGACCACCACTTTATGTACACACATCCATCCATACCTGATGTACATCCTACCATACTGTCAGTATTTCACCATATACAGGTGTCAATGATGGGGCTGCATTGCAACTGCATGTTGTAGTTAGACACAGATGAACTGCATACATCAGCTACTGCACATGCATGGTAGCTGAATGCACACCACTACATGTACATGTGTGTTGGTCCTACATTCTTGTCATGTAGCCATGTTTGTATGCATTGCAATTGGTGGACATGTGTGATGACATACATGACATATGGACTGTTGTATGATGTGATAGTTGTCATGGGTAACTAGTACAGAGAGAATGTTACCTCAGTCAACATTGCTACCTTATGTACTGTTAACATTCAACAGCCATGGACCTACCTTCCATGTGCATGCGTGTGATTGCTGTAGCCACTTGTCTGCACGGAGGACAGCAAAAGCTATGCTATGTACATATGTGTTGTGTGTGTGGGCCAAGTACATATCCACGGCAATTACAAGTATGTCATATCCAAACATTTGTATTTTTTGGTGTACAGCAACAGTCATCTGTTACAGCTGTATAAGACCCAGGGCCCCTGTTATCTGTAGAGCCAACCTGGTTATGAACAGCGATATCATTGCATTGCATAACACATCATGGAACCCTGTTAGTACATGTGTAGTCTGCACAGTTGCTGTAGACCTATGTACAGTCCACTGGTCATGAGTAACATGGTGTTGTAGTAATGTATGGATGTGTGTTGCTGGTCCAAGGGCATGGTGATGTCTGAGGGCTACATAGTAGAATGCGGCATTTACCACTGTGATCTGCACCTGAGACATCTATGATGGCTCTTGAGTGTGTCCTGGTCAGTACATGTGAGTGGCCTTCATGTACGTGGGGACACTAACACCTGGAGTGGTCCGTCACGGTCTTATGACCCACATGCCTGTATCTGAGGTATACGGTGGTAGTGCTATTGTGCACAACTGTGCCATATGCCAAGTGTTCCTCACTGCAGAGATGTCCGTATAACCCACTGTTGGATCTGGATTGTCAGCTGTGATTACGAACGCTACACATCTAGCACTGATGACCGGTGTCAGATATATGTAGTGCAGCGTTCATGCTAACAATGTTCACTATCGACACACTGTGCCCTTCCGTGTTTAGAATCTGTGTGCATACAAGACAGCCCTTCGCTACTACTAAGTGTGTGAGCATGCCCAGTACACCGTTGTGTAGATGGACACACAGTACATTCCAAACGGACGTGTGCTACTAAGTGTGTGAGCATGCCCAGTGACACCTTGTGTCAGTTATGTGCCTCTGTGTATGGGCATGACTATTGAAATCCTGTATAGCGATAGTGGTCATCCAGGCAACAGATGTCCATACCCCATGTCAGGATGGATTCCTACATTGAACACAGTGGTTGACTGTCTTGAAAGGTGTACTGTCTGTGGCACATCTCGTATCTATGTAGTGTTGTAATAGTGCTCCGTAGATAGGCAGTTGTCCCGCTCATACCACTGCCGTGTGTTTGTCTCCGTCTACTTTGGGACAGTAATATGCTTTTAGACTGCTCACACTCCATACATTCCCTATCAGCATCTTTGCCTTTGCTGATGAAGTCATCTACCTAGAAGTATGCCTGTGGGAGTGCTGTGTTCCAGTAATCTCGGTAGCTCATTCTGTAAATGCGTAATACTGTAGTGTGATAAGGTAGGTAGATGTATGTTCGACTCCCAGCCCTGCCAAGTGTGTGTGTGTGTGTGTCTTTGTGTTTCCAGCTGCCTGGGAACAGAGTAATGCTTTTAGACTGCTCACTCTCCATACATTCCCTAACGGCATCTTTGCCTTTGCTGATGATGTCATCCACCTAGAAGTATGCCTCTGGGAATGCTGTGTTCCAGTAATCTCGGTAGCGCGTTCTGTAACTGCAAAATGCTGTAGTGTGATAAGGTAGTTAGGTGTATGTTCGACTCCCAGCCCTGCCAAGTGCGTGTGTGTGTGTGTCTGTGTGTTTCCAGCTGCCTGGGGACAGAATAATGTTTTTAGACAGCTCACTCTCCGTACACTCCCTATCGGCGTCTTTGCCTTTGCTGATGATGTCATGCCTCTGGGAGTGCTGTGATGCTGAAACTCGGTAGTGCATTCTGTTACTGCGTAATGCTGTAGTGTGGAAGAATAGACAGGAAGGTGCTCGATTCCAAGGCATGGCAGGTGTGTGTGTTTGGCAGTTATACCCTATGTGTTGGTATCTGTGGGTTGCTAGCTGCAGGATGTGTTCAGTGTGTTTTGTTGCTGACCTATATAGTGTCCACAGCCCACATATTCTGCCAAGACACTGGGTTGTCAACACATACATTCACCAATAGGTCTGGTGAGTAAATGTCAGCAGCCCTACTCTTACCCTTAATGCAGTCTGACCCGTGTGACGCAATAAAACACACATGCCTTGATAGTAACAGCACTACATGATGCAGGTGACACATGTAGTTTCCTTTTCATTTCTGTCTAATGCTTTGCTGTCATGTGGTCCACTGTTGTGATATAAATGCAGTATCTACATATGTGTGTATATGTATATGTGTGTATGTATGTGTATATATATATATATATATATATATATATATATATATATATATATGTATACATATAATATATATGATATATGTAGATATAGAGAGATAGACATAGATATAAACATATATGTCTGGTGACATCAGCACTATTGAATGTTTGTGCCTGATGATCTGTACGTGATAACCTCAGATGTATGTATATCTGCCATGGCGTAGTGGTAATGCACATCGTCTGTTGTGTGCAGGGTCCCGGGTTGTAGTTGTGTAGACACCAGTTATTTTGTTGCTGGGAAGACCATGAGGCATCAAATACGGTGATAGTAAGGCACCTGTTACAGATTGGGTACGGATCTGAGTGACACTAAGCAGTGGTTATTAATTTGAAGGTTCAGTATGGGTCATATAACTATTCATTAGAAGACTATACTATGCAGATGAGGTTGACAGTAGTGTATCCCATTTATCCCCAGGGTGTGATACTGATCCCTGGAGTGTATGTGTGTAGATAGCCAGGTGCAGGGCTTGAATATAGTTGACAGCATGGGAGGGGGGTCAGGCATACTGTATGTACATTGCACACCCGTGCCTCGGGAGTGCTCCTGCCTTAGCACGCTGAAGCTAGGGGTGTGTCTATACCTGCCTGGTGACATTGGGAGGGACAAAAGCAGTAGTGGGGTAGTCAGGGTGAACAGGCTGCACAAACAGGTGATGATCAGCACAATCAGCAGATTACATGGCCAGCCCACACCTGAACAGTACGGTAATGTGAGCAAGAAGCATACACACAGTATGTCATATCCAAACATTTGTATTTTTTGGTGTACAGCAACAGTCATCTGTTACAGCTGTATAAGACCCAGGGCACCTGTTATCTGTAGAGCCAACCTGGTTATGAACAGCGATATCATTGCATTGCATAACACATCATGGAACCCTGTTAGTACATGTGTAGTCTGCACAGTTGCTGTAGACCTATGTACAGTCCACTGGTCATGAGTAACATGGTGTTGTAGTAATGTATGGATGTGTGTTGCTGGTCCAAGGACATGGTGATGTCTGAGGGCTACATAGTAGAATGCGGCATTTACCACTGTGATCTGCACCTGAGACATCTATGATGGCTCTTGAGTGTGTACTGGTCAGTACATGTGAGTGGCCTTCATGTACGTGGGGACAATAACACCTGGAGTGGTCCGTCACGGTCTTATGACCCACATGCCTGTATCTGAGGTATACGGTGGTAGTGCTATTGTGCACAACTGTGCCATATGCCAAGTGTTCCTCACTGCAGAGATGTCCGTATAACCCACTGTTGGATCTGGATTGTCAGCTGTGATTACGAACGCTACACATCTAGCACTGATGACCGGTGTCAGATATATGTAGTGCAGCATTCATGCTAACAATGTTCACTATCGACACACTGTGCCCTTCCGTGTTTAGAATCTGTGTGCATACAAGACAGCCCTTCGCTACTACTAAGTGTGTGAGCATGCCCAGTACACCGTTGTGTAGATGGACACACAGTACATTCCAAACGGACGTGTGCTACTAAGTGTGTGAGCATGCCCAGTGACACCTTGTGTCAGTTATGTGCCTCTGTGTATGGGCATGACTATTGAAATCCTGTATAGCGATAGTGGTCATCCAGGCAACAGATGTCCATACCCCATGTCAGGATGGATTCCTACATTGAACACAGTGGTTGACTGTCTTGAAAGGTGTACTGTCTGTGGCACATCTCGTATCTATGTAGTGTTGTAATAGTGCTCCGTAGATAGGCAGTTGTCCCGCTCATACCACTGCCGTGTGTTTGTCTCTGTCTACTTTGGGACAGTAATATGCTTTTAGACTGCTCACACTCCATACATTCCCTATCAGCATCTTTGCCTTTGCTGATGAAGTCATCTACCTAGAAGTATGCCTGTGGGAGTGCTGTGTTCCAGTAATCTCGGTAGCTCATTCTGTAAATGCGTAATACTGTAGTGTGATAAGGTAGGTAGATGTATGTTCGACTCCCAGCCCTGCCAAGTGTGTGTGTGTGTGTGTCTTTGTGTTTCCAGCTGCCTGGGGACAGAGTAATGCTTTTAGACTGCTCACTCTCCATACATTCTCTAATGGCATCTTTGCCTTTGCTGATGATGTCATCCACCTAGAAGTATGCCTCTGGGAATGCTGTGTTCCAGTAATCTTGGTAGCGCGTTCTGTAACTGCAAAATGCTGTAGTGTGATAAGGTAGTTAGGTGTATGTTCGACTCCCAGCCCTGCCAAGTGCGTGTGTGTGTGTGTGTCTGTGTGTTTCCAGCTGCCTGGGGACAGAATAATGTTTTTAGACAGCTCACTCTCCGTACACTCCCTATCGGCGTCTTTGCCTTTGCTGATGATGTCATGCCTCTGGGAGTGCTGTGATGCTGAAACTCGGTAGTGCATTCTGTTACTGCGTAATGCTGTAGTGTGGAAGAATAGACAGGAAGGTGCTCGATTCCAAGGCATGGCAGGTGTGTGTGTTTGGCAGTTATACCCTATGTGTTGGTATCTGTGGGTTGCTAGCTGCAGGATGTGTTCAGTGTGTTTTGTTGCTGACCTATATAGTGTCCACAGCCCACATATTCTGCCAAGACACTGGGTTGTCAACACATACATTCACCAATAGGTCTGGTGAGTAAATGTCAGCAGCCCTACTCTTACCCTTAATGCAGTCTGACCCGTGTGACGCAATAAAACACACATGCCTTGATAGTAACAACACTACATGATGCAGGTGACACATGTAGTTTCTTTTTCATATACTTTGCTGTCATGTGGTCCACTGTTGTGATATAAATGCAGTATATACATATGTGTGTATATGTATATGTGTGTATGTATGTGTATATATATATATATATATATATATATATATATATATATATATATATATATATATATGTATACATATAATATATATGATATATGTAGATATAGAGAGATAGACATAGATATAAACATATATGTCTGGTGACATCAGCACTATTAAATGTTTGTGCCTGATGATCTGTACGTGATAACCTCAGATGTATGTATATCTGCCATGGCGTAGTGGTAATGCACATCGTCTGCTGTGTGCAGGGTCCCTGGTTGTAGTTGTGTAGACACCAGTTATTTTGTTGCTGGGAAGACCATGAGACATCGAATACGGTGATAGTAAGGCACCTGTTACAGGTTGGGTATGGATCTGAGTGACACTAAGCAGTGGTTATTAATTTGAAGGTTCAGTATGGGTCATATAACTATTCATTAGAAGACTATACTATGCAGATGAGGTTGACAGTAGTGTATCCCATTTATCCCCAGGGTGTGATACTGATCCCTGGAGTGCATGTGTGTAGATAGCCGGGTGCAGGGCTTGAATATAGTTGACAGCATGGGAGGGGGGTCAGGCATACTGTATGTACATTGCACACCCGTGCCTCGGGAGTGCTCCTGCCTTAGCACGCTGAAGCTAGGGGTGTGTCTATACCTGCCTGGTGACATTGGGAGGGACAAAAGCAATAGTGGGGTAGTCAGGGTGAACAGGCTGCACAAACAGGTGATGATCAGCACAATCAGCAGATTACATGGCCAGCCCACACCTGAACAGTACGGTAATGTGAGCAAGAAGCATACACACAGGTTTCTTCTGCACTCTACACCACCGGTGTATACCTGCGGGGACATTTCACAACACAGTCCAACGAAATGAGAAGGGCTGCAGCAGGCAACATAGACCAACATGTGCAGGAGGCTGAGGGCAGTTAGGATGTGTATGCTGCTGAACAACCCTTACTGGAGTGACATAAGACTTTATAGACCCATGGTGACTTACCAGGGGCTATATGAGCTGGGGATGGTAGAGCACTATGGGGTGGACAGAGACCTCCTACAGCGGCTTGTTGACCTGTGCTTGCCACACCTGACACATCAAACAGGCCGAGGGAAACCCATCACAGTGGATACCACAGTATGTGTTGGCCTAGGTATACTAGCCACAGGTACCTCCCACAGCACAACTGGGGATATCATGGGGATCTCACAGGCATCTGCATCCAGAGTATTGCACCAGTTCACAGACGCCATGTCAACACATACTAATAAGCACGTACATGTTCTCAGCACACGTGATTAGTAGACCAGCAATATGCATCTCTTCAACCACATGGCTGACTACCCTGGGGTACTGGGTGCTATAGCCTGCACACACGTACACATCAAAGCAACACCCGGTGAGCGGAGTAGGGCCTACATTCACTGCAGGGGCATACCCTCCAACAGCTAGGCCATATGCGATGGCCAGGGCATTAGACTGAATGTGTGTGCTGTCTGCCCTGGAAGCTATGATGATTGTGATATATGGAGTCTGACACAGCTGTACCACACCTTTGCCAATATGGACATCCCCTACAGTCTCCTAGTGGGGGATGCTGGGTAACCACTAGTGTCGTGGCTGATGACACCCATCAGCATTGCACACACACCTGAACACTCACACCATAATGAGGCAGATGCACAGGCAAGACATATAATTGAGCATGTGTTTGGGATGCTCAGGTCATGGTTTTGGTATATGGACACTTCCAGTGGTGCCCAGCAGTATTCACTAGCTACTTGCACACAAATTGTTATGGTATTTGCTATGCTACACAATCTGATCCTGCAGTAACAGTTGCAGCGGGAACAGCATGGGGCAGGGCCACACGGCCCAACACCACTGCCAAGGCTTGTACAGGCACAGTGTGACTTGGAGAAGGAACTACCTGAGTAGGGCCCAGTCGGCGACAGGGCCGTGCACAGTATGACCTGCCCTTTGCAAAGAGGCAACACAAGGCATATGCACTGACACAGTAGGTACCCAGGGATTTCACCCTCTCTGACCCGCACACAGTACAATGGATGCCAAACATTACACTACCTGTGCTTGGCCATGTATAGGAGGTGCACTGTGTGCATCAGACATAGGCAGCCCTCCAGCACCTTCCTCAGGTCCGGAACACACCCAGGGTACGTCTATCGACCTAACAATTGGCAGTTGTATTAGAATGTGTCTTTACCTGTTGCTATGGTGTGTATGTGAGCATACAAGAGACTTTGGTGGCCGAATGCTAGGGCAGCAGACAGTACACGTCCATAGTGGCACCATGACATCTGTAACACATACGGGGGCCACAATGGTAGCCAGTAGTACACAGGGTGTCCTAACCCACTGCAGATTATGGGCTGAACATCATGTGTGTCCATACAGCCCACACACGTTCCATGCAGCTGGACAGGTGTGGACCAATACAGACAAATGATATACAATGGCCTATGGATATGCCCAATGAATGACCCCAACCCCCAGAGACACACCCAGACTACAGCAGGCCAGGCAGTTTGATGTAGGTTGTGAAAGCTAGGACGTCCAACACCACTATGCTGGTATTTAAAGCTGGGATCTGATGTACACTGGTATCCCTCCAAACAGCAATTTCGGTAGGTCCACACTCTGACATGGAGTACCTGGCATACCAGTACAGTAGTGTCAGATGTGTACAACTGTCAGCTGTGCCCCCCCGTCCAATGTACACATGTGAGAGTCATGTGCACCACCCCCGGTGCTGTGTAGGACTGTGGATGCGGTTGGATGTCCCCCCACGCTATGCAGAAATGTAGCAACTGTTAATGCCACATGACCATTAGCTACCCTGCAGACACAACATAACACCTGTCTGTGTAGAACGGTGGGGTCGACAACACAGTACTGACTATCTGGATATGTGACACATGCGATGCAGTTGACCATACTTGGCATGCTCACACACATGACGGTATGACGGTAATGTCGGTCGACAACATGCATAACAGTCATACTGGGCATGCTCACACTGATACACAGGACGGCCAGGCCTGCAAACACCAGTGGCCCGGACATATCTGCCAGTACATTGCTATACTGTTGGATGACTGCGCTGTATGGTGTGTGTGTGTGGTCTATTGTCTGTACATATGCCATGGTGTATTGTTAATTCACATGAGCTATGTGCGCAGTGTACTGCTACCAACACGTGAATAGGACAGTTCTTTGTTTGCGAACAGAACGACGCCTTTGGATACGGAGTGGGTAAGGCACATTCCAGCAGGTGTGAGCAGCTGTGCGTGGGTTTGCACAGTGTTAAGCACTGCTGACCTCTGGTTACAGCACCTTATACCCGTTCAGACTCCACATTTCTTTGACAGTGCACTATTAGCATACTGGTAGACAAACACGCTTACACCCGCTCGCTCGCTGACATTTGTGCTTACATTTGTCACTCACGGTGGGTGTGTATGATCCCTTGTGATGCGTATTACATCGGACTACATAACTACAGTATCGGGTATGTCTAACCATTTGGCGATGGCAGGCGTTCGACTGTACGGACTCTGCTGCCTGTCCAGTGACATAATCATATTATATGCGTGTTCCTCATACGATCTGCTCCCATCTGCCTGATACATGGAAACCAATACTCTGCAATGCTGACATGTGAATGTTATTTTGTTAACACAGCTGTCCGCCGGGTCATGCTACCACATACCTACTGTCTGTTTTCCACCTTTCAGATTTCACGACGGGAGACTGTAGGAGTAACACCTTTCCCACTTTGCATGGGACAGTCCCTCATTAGGCATATGTCATGTGACAATACTCTAGCCATTGCAACTGTCCTGATTAGGGGACATTCTCATATTCTATGTGTCTGTAATAGTTGCTTGTTACAGGTCTTGTATACCTGACACGTCGATATGTTACATGAAGTAGCATAAGCAACTTGACTGCTGCTAGACTACACTTTGATTTGTGTTGATATGTATATTTCTGTACTATGCATGGCTGTAGGTATGTTCTGCCCTGGTACATCTGACATTTCTACAGAGCAGGTCCCACTTTGGCCATTCAGAATGGTGGCGGCCCTATAGGTCCTATATGTAGAGCTATCACATGTGTCAAGGCAACACATACCCACAGCCAGTAGTAAACTGACTACCTCAACCGTTTGCATACGTTAAGGTTATTCTTGTAGCATTATAATTGCTAATACTGTTTCCTATTACATGTAGCTGTTTCTGATACAACATATTAATTTCTGACACCACTACACACAATATATGACCTCCTTTCCTGAACTCACAGGCCATGTGCCATAACATTCATTTTGCAGGACACAACTGCCCAGACGGGTGTGTCCCTCAAAGGCATACGGGTGGTAAACCTCATTTATTATGCTATCATCTACCTAAGGTGGTCAGCAAATTATGCACTTTCCGTCACTAGCAGACCTCACATATCAATGGGGGAGAATGAACACTGTATCAGGAACACTGCATAACACCCTGTGGGACACATTTAGATGACTGGTTCTATTAACCAGACACATTGACAGTCACAGAGCATATGTATTCATTCACGTTTGTCGAGGTACATGCTGTTTATGACTCATACATGTTGTCATCTGTCATTACCTGTATTCCACCACCTGCCCACCTAATATCACTAGTTCTGGAAGTGTTTAGTTGGACTTTGTTACATTCTGATTCATAACTATGGACGTCCATGCTAATCGGGAACACGGCACTGATATGGTCCCTATGTATTCCCCCGATGGTTTACAGACTATCCGGTAGATGTGCTCTTCGGGTATGGGGGGTATAGGCGTCTACTATGCCCACATAGTAATATTAATGACTTCCACTGGGCGGGCCTACTACATCTCTGCCAACCAGCACCTGCACACTTAAGCTCATTATTGCATATGCATGGTTCACCTACCTGTCACCTCTCTACAGCACTCATGAGAACTACTTACTGTGAGTGCAGCTGGGGTATGAGCACACCCCTACACATTGCCCAGTCTCCCCATCTCGGGACACATGTAGTATGTTTTGTCAACCCATGTGTTATTACACTTGCACAACCTACTGTTCCGTGTACAGCTACATCCTGCTTGCATCAATCACTACAGGTTGCCTGTATAGTGAATTTTTGGTGTCCCGCAAGGGACTCCGTTATCCATGTTTAAAGTGTAGACCTTGCAGATCTCTCCCACTGGTACTTTCCTGCTGGTGGTTTGGAATGCAGCGGTGTATTTACCTTTATTGCGTGTCTGTATGTCTGACTGGCCTAGCTGGGCGGTGTGGGAGGTAAAATGTTTATTTATTGGACCTCCCAGTAACATATGCCCGGTCTGAACATATGTTACCCCTAATTGCTGTAAAGTAACCTAGTTATGTACATGTGTATATCTACAATGACATATATATTTGTTTTGTGTGTATGTGTATATATCAATACCTGTTGCATGTATATATATATATATATATATATATATATATATATATATATATATATATATATATATATATATATCTATCTATATCTATATATATATATATATATGTATATATCTTTGTGCGTGTGTGTGTATATATATATATATATATATATATATATATATATATATATATATATATATATATATATATATATATATATATATATATATTTTTATCTATATATACATCTGTGTGTCCGTTAACCAATACATTTCCTAGACATAGAAACTTACACATGCATATTGGGTTTTATCTCTGCTTCAACAGCATACTATTGCCTTAGTCATTATGACACTGACACTTCACTCCAGTGAACTTGTGATCAGTATACTGCACGTTATACAGTGGACAGATGTCGCACGTTTTTCATGTCTGGGGTACCGCTGATAAGTGTGATGTGATACAGTGTCATTCAACCTATTACTGGTATGCGCAGCCTATTATTCCTGCTACTGTGTTTGTTTCTGTGCACATTCATATTATTAATGTTAATAGAATGAGTGCTTGTGTTACAGAGATTGTACGTCAACATACTGATGTCTGCATGTAGTTGTGCCTTTCTACTTTTCCCAGTTTGGGGTTGTCACAGAAGAACTCCGTTCCGCTCATGGTTGGCAGATAGGTTTTACGTTCCGGGCTGCCAACCCTGATGCACAACCTCCGACGACAGTAGGCCCATTCATGCATGTCTCCACACAGACGATGCTCTATCTGGGAGTCGCACCTATGTACTAGCTGACCTCCACAGGCCGCTCCATTGCAATCGGCACAACATACCCTAGCACTCCTGTGTCCATAATTGCATATCCATAGTTTCTCCAGCACACCCATGTTGAGTTTCCACGCATAACAGCCATTATCCACCTGATATCCCACCCATGACACACTTTTACACATTGCCCTCTCCAGAGCGTTGGGGCCCTACACACATTTTGTACCGTCTCTTGTATTCACAGGGTCTCCCTCCATTCATATTTGCACATACATGCCTTTCCTGGTGTTATGGATTACAAACAATTTGCGGGTTACAAGTGTAGGTGGTCACAACATGAACTACATTCTGTCTGTGTATAATGTTGACGTAGCATGTCAACGATGTTATGGCCACTGGTATAACCCTGCCTCTGGTGTGCATAGCGGTGCTCTACTCACTCTTGTGCAGCTTTATCTGACATATGCTGCGAGCCATTTATAATACCTTACTTGCTCTACATTCCCTTCACAACCCTTATGTTTGCTTTCATCTTTCGGCGTTCATTCTTATATATATATATATATATATATATATATATATATATATATATATATATATATATATATATATATATATATATATATATATATATATATATAGATAGATAGATATATAATTGCATATTTCTTTTATGTCTGTGGATATTTATCTATACACACATCTATCTATATATATATATATATATATATATATATATATATATATATATATATATATATATATATATATATATATATATATATATGTATATTTATATAAAAGTTGCAGCTGTACAAGACAACATACATTTGCTATGCTACAAGCTGCTTACACCTGCGCAGGTGCACTTGCATCTACTTATTGTGAGTTACATATGTTTACTGCCACTTCTTTGTGATTACATGTGCCTTATTCCTTATGACAGTACCACTTTGATTGATGGAATCCAGTTTACGGCCCCATGCGAGACACGCATTCACCTGTACATGTTTAAATGTTGACTTTACAGCACAGAGGCATTCATTACACAATAAATTAATATGTGCTATAGTCGCACTTGAACCGGGAATGCCTTTACGTTAGGCAGATACTCTAACCACTACACTATTGTTGTTCTGCCTCATTTATATGTATACCCGTGGTTCATAGCTACTATAACATACTCCTCACCGCTTCACTTACACAGCAGGCATCCATTCTCCTGCTGGGAAAACCGCAGTACTACACTTCCGACATTCCCTATTTCCTACTGCTCTGGACCCGTGCTGCATGTTATTCACTCCAAGGATATTCCGAACTCCTACACTTATAGTCCTGGCACATACGTGTGTTTGATTGTCAGGGTGTTCATGTGCTGGTCCAGGTTTACGCTTGTCTGACTGGTGACTAAAACTTCCCTGTACCTGTTCACATGTGAGACATAGCTCATGGACAGAGTTAGTCCCAATTTTAACATTCTACCTGTGTTTACAGACGCAGGTGTTTGGGCACCTCTGACCACATTAATAGGTCGGCACTACATAATATAGGGTGGGGAGTGATTCCACTACATAATACAGGGGGGAGGGGGTTCCACTGGTGTTTCCCTTCACATTTGACTATTTCATTCATTCATATATATGATAAATATTATTCTGGACATCAGTTAAAAATTCACTACAGGTATGCAATAGTCCTCTCAACAAATGTGACAGTTGGTGTACATATGTGTACGGACCTCTGTGATACTTGGGGACTAATTTCTACAGTGACAGGGACAAAGCTATGACAAATCAGGGACAATCACGGACACTTCTACAATATTAGTACTATTAACTTGGAACGTGTTGACAGATTCGTATTACTACTTATTTTATGCAGTTAAATGCGGCTGTTACTCTTAATTGTTGTCATTAGTCATTCTCATTCAATACCTTTCCTCCAAAGGTCACTGGCTTTGTGAGTGATTAAGAGGCTGGCCAGTTATTGTGCGAATGCTCTAACCATTGGTAGGGTTGCCACATTGTCATATGTACAGGATGGGATATATTTTGGGGACACCAGATTGTTTAGGCCAACACATACCCATGGTCAATGCGGGTTTAGAACATTCATTAATTTCCTAGCTTTGAGCCTATACCTTTAGCACTTTAGTTGTTAGTCTGTTTCTTGTATGAATTACATATTTTCTATCCTGACATGACTGCTTTAGGCAAATATTACATGCAGTATGGTACATAGTTATTTCCTACAATCACAGGACATTTGGCATTGTATCATTGTTGGTCAGGACACACCTACCCAAACAGTGACTGTCCCTCACACAGTGGATCAGGGGGTACCCTGTTTATGTCAGTACCGTCATCACCCTATTTCCAAGTGCCACTATGTGAATGTGTACAATATATTCTCTCGATTATTCATGTGGGGACACGTGCGTCACGGGCAGGTGTTTGATCCTGGGTAGTAGGTTCTGCATGACCGTCTAGGGCTTGACAGTCTCATGCACCACTACTGCACATTCAACTTGTGTCCAGATGTCTACAGGACTGGACATTGTGTCTTGATACACATTCTGATGTTTACACAAGTTAGTTATCCCATGAGGGATATCCAAAAATTTAACAAGACCAATACCGACCATTCTTTTGGCTTTACGAAAATGTGTTGAGGGTTTTACATGCAAGGGATACATAGTTTACAATCCTGACACTGCCTAGGGTGACACTGCCTACTACATATGAGTAGTGGTCACTATGTGTAGATGTGGCTGCGCCAATCTAGTAGGCCGAGTATGGCTGGATTTGGTGGACGTTCAGGTATGGGGGCGGGTTGTGTGCTGTGGAGGGGATGATGGGTATTCAATTATGCATCCAGGTGTGTTGCATTTGAATGGGCCGGTTCCATCAGGACCATTCTGTGGGTATGTGCCGGTGACATTTCTGTACATTTGTATTGCACATTTTAATATTCATATGTTTGTGTCATCGTGTTCTACAGTATGGCCTGTCAGGTTGTATTGCAGATGTGTATACTTTTTCTTTGTGTTTCTTTCTGATTCACCCACTGCTCCCTCGTACACCTCCAGTTCACCTATTCTGCATACAACACAGTCTCGCCTTTGCGGATTATACCATTACCCACCCCCCCACACGCATATTCCTGACACTCCATCCATCACTGCTTTGGTTGATGGCCCATGACACGGTCAAGGTAACACATTGCATACACTACATATGTCAGGTACTTGTATGGTTGTGTGGACTACCCTGGCATGTTTCACCTTCCACATGCTGTACATCACCCGCATAGGTACACACCCATACTTAACTTTCATGACATGGTTGGTACACCCGGGTAATACCCGTTCAACTGTGACACATCCTGACAATTACGGCTTGGACCGCATATGTGTGGATTTTAGCCGACTGCTATGATCATTGGTAGGGTGCCACCTTTTCATATGTCCAGGATGGGATATATTCTGGACACATATCCAATTGTACTGGACAACACATACATGTACTGGACAACACATACCCACGGTCAACACTACGGATAATACTTTTCCTTTCTGCCTACATGTTAGCTTATTGTTGTAGCAGTTTATATGCTCCTTCTCTTTCGTTTTCTTACTTATTCTATTTCTTGTCACATGTGGTATGTTACATACGGACATACCTATTGTATGTGACTATTACATGCATTCTGAGATATAATTCTGTCATACGGTCGCTAGATATTTACATTTATCATGGTTTTGTTATGGACACATCTGCCCAGCTGTGTACTCTCCCTCACAATGTGGGACAGCTGGTGACCATGACCATTGGCCTGGACGTAACTATTGGCGGCGCGCTAACATGATGCGTTTCACTTCCACTTGGTATAACTATCTACACTGCATTGGAATACGGGCACACGGTTTTCAATGTCATTTGTTCAAGGGATGGGGACTCGTTATTCCCTACCGTGCATTTGTGTTTGCTTCTTAATTTTGTGTTCACAGGGACTGTCTTGCATGCTTTGCATACGTTTCAGTATCCACGGACACTGACAGATGTGATTACTATTGCAGGCAAATTGTTATATGCAAGCATTTTAGGTTGCACGTCGACAGCTGACATTTCCACGCCTCCGTGTGGCACTTCGACATGCCCTATGCACTCACGCTCATTTCCTATGTACATGACTGTGGTGACAGCGTACCTTCATTAATATGCATTTGGTGCTACTGCGCCATTTGCACACTGCACGGTTGGCGCAAGCCTAACGGCGGCCTTGCGCCGAGCTTCATGAATCCCGGGGAAAGTCTCTGCCATGTTGCACAGTATAATTCTCAGTAAACAGCTTTGGCAAGGACAACAAGGAACAGGACCACAGTTTCCAAGACCACAGGTAGGGGCCAGTAGCTCCAGCAGATACAGATGAGGAATCTGAGGAAGAACCACCAGCTTCAGATGGTGCTGGCAGATGTAGGCATGCACAGTATGCTATGGCTTTGCTTAAAAGGCAAACATACCTCACAACTGTCCACATTGTCTAGATTTTTGCCTCATATTTTTTCATCTGTTCCTCGTAAAATTTGGTTTTCTGGCAAATCAGTGAAGATTGAATTCACTAAATAATGATAGACATTTGAGTTTCAGATTTCATATCCTTTAGAAAATGCATGCTAACACAAATTTTGTTATTATAGCAAGTTTCAAAGTTTATAAGAGCAATGCTGTAATTAAATCATAAGGTGCTTCAACAAAGTACTAGTTTAAGGGTGTGCACACTTATGCAACCAGCTTATTGTACATTTCTTATTTTTTACATTTTTTTCCCCTAACAGATTTGTTTGTTTTTCAATTGAATTGTGCAGGTTATAGGTCACATTAAAGGTGGGAAACGTTTTGAAATGATTTATTGTGGTCTCATTTTTTTATATCACAAAAATCTGGCATTTTAACAGGGGTGTGTAAACTTTTTTTATCCACTGTATATATTATACATGCACACAAACACACACACACACACACACACACACACACACACACACACACACACACACACACACACACACACACACACACAGATATAGATATAGATATAGATATATACACACACATACACACACACACACACACACACATATATATATATATATATATATAAAATAAATATATATATATATATATATATATATATATATATATATATATATATATAGGTATAGATATAGATAAATATATATAGATAGATAAATATATGGAAGCATAACCTTTTGTCGAAACAACACTTTGTTGATCCTATAACGATCAAAACCTAACTGCTGAAAACCAAAACATCAGTCCACAAAGAATCAAAAGAAAAAAAACACAATATGACAGATTCAATAAAGCCTACACGGTACGTTTTCACTGTGTGCGTATCGCACCAAGGCACACACATGGTAGCACATAGCACACTGTTTTAGATTCAGTAAGTGGCTCTACACGGTGTGTACAGCCATGCAAACAAAGTAAACACTGGCATGCTAATTACAGCATAAGCAGCTGAGTTGTATGCTATTCAACCAATCCAAAATGAAGAAGCTATTCAACATACTATAAAGCAACTGTTTAGACTCAGTGCTGATTTTACCTGTATATTCCAAAATCTATGGGAATACAGCCACGGAAAGGCATCTACACAGAAACAATGTTAGGGGCTGCTATGGCTTTAATTCATGTGTATGTATAACAGGCTGAAGTATGTGCTGCTGCTGCTCCTGCTACTAGACAATGACCAAGAAGGAGAAGAGTTTTCAGACCCAATTTAACTTATCACAAGCTACACAACATGGAAATTGTAGAGAGCTAGAAGGTGGATAGACACACACTCCAAGAACTCTGCAATCTCTGTCATCCTCAACTCAAAGCCAGAGCAAACCAAGGGGAACCCATATCAGTGGAGGAAATGGTAAGTGTAGCACTTAGAATTTTAGCTGCAGAAACCTTTCAGAGACCAACAAGGGGCGGTGTCACAGGCATCAGCATCCAGGAACCTCCATCAGTTCCTGAATGCTATGCTACAACATGCCAGTGACCACATATATTTTTCTGTACTTCTGAGGACAGGGCCACAAATATGCAGGAGATCTACCCTGTAGCACACTACCATGAAGTACTGGGTGCTATAGGTTGCACACATATAGAAATTAAGGCACCACCTGGGGAACAAGGAAGGCTCGACATAAATAGAAAGGGCTTCCACTCTGTTTACTGCCAAGGCATGTGTAATGCCAAGGGAATCATCTTGAACATGTGTGCTGACAACCCAGGCAGCTACCATGACTTATATATCTGGCACACCTCCGAGCTGTATCAAATGTTCACTAGGGGAGATATCCCACACAGTCATTTACCAGGGGATGCAGGTTTGTACTAGAACCACAGCTGATGACACCCATTTGAAATGCACACACACCTGCTGAAGAATGCCATAATGAGGCACACACTCAAACGAGAAATATCATAGAGCATGTGTATGGGCTGCTGAAGTCGCGGTTCCAGTGCCTAGATACATCTGGGGAAGCCCTGCAGTACAATCCATATACATGTACTGAAATATTCACTGTATGTGCCATGCTACACTACATTATCCTGAGAAAACAGCTTCAGCAGGATCAACAAGGGGAAAGGACATACATCGCACCACCAATGGCAAGGTCTCCACAGCCACAAGCAGGTGAGGAGTCAAAGGGGGAATCAGCAGGTGCTGTGGGTGTAGGCAGATGTAGGTGTGCTCAGACAGAGTCAGCCCTGAACTAAAACTGTTACAACTGCTGAATTTATAATGTAAGTTTTGAACCTGGAGTGTAATGTTTAATAACATGAATGACTGGCATATCCTTGCAAGTTGTTACTTGTTAATGTAAGCAAGTAAAAGGTGGGTGATTTGTACAGAAATGACTTTAACAATGTGACAACAGAGACTTATGTGGCTTATATGTGTCCATTATCAAGTAGTAGGCCTCAGGCATCAAAGATTTGCACAGTCATACCTGTCAAGAGTACTGATGGTCACTAAATGTCCACAGTTTAGCACCATACTTTATACTGCAAAATCATTAAAGAGAGAAGTTAGAAATTAATGAGACACATTTGATTTTCAGACTTCACAACCCTCACAAGATCATTAACAATACTAATGCAAAAAACGTTTGACTGTATCAACTCTGTAACTTTCAAACACCAATATAAGTTAAAGGTACAATTACCAGATTAACATCACAAATGCAGATATACTAAGCACTAAGTCAGCTATGCACCCTGAGCATCAGACACAAATGTATCCCAGAATCCAAAAGACAGAAAACAGGGATATGGCACCATTGTCAAACACTTGGACGGGGTGTTGTGTAGGGGGCAGGAAACCTAGGCTGACACAAAAGGTCGGTTAGTGTGTGTAAGAAAGAGAGGCAGGCAGACATTTAGATAAGGTAACAAATGGCCAGTGAGACAAAATGAGCTTTAAGCTTCATGGCTGAACCATGTAACTGTTGTATGTATGTCTATATGGGTCTTCCAGGTGAAACTGGTGTGTGAGTGTCTGCATGAATACAGCCAAACTCTGTGCTAGCTAGTGCCACAAGGATCTGTGCTGGGCCCTCTACTGTTTGGAAACTATTTCTGTGAAGTCCAGGCAAAGGTAGATGGCCTGTGGCGTACAATGTTTGCAGATGACTGTAAACTGTGTGCAATCATATAGAGTCCCACAATGATGTTAACATATTACAGATAAGGCTGACACACACAAATGTTTGGTGCCAAACTCACAGACTGAAATGTAATGCAAAAAAATGCCTTATTGTCCCCTTTGGCAAAGACGTAGCCCTTGTTAATTAAACTCTGAGGTGTGAGACTTGGGAACACAGGTTGATAGCAAGTTAAAATTTGATTACCATGTGTCCAGAGTGGTAAGAAAAGCATTCTACATAGTGCACTGCATAAATAAAGGCATTGCATCCAAAACTAGGGAGGTCATAGCTCTGCTGTACTCTACCCTTATCAGACCGCTAACTGAGTACAATGCTGCCTTCTGTCCATACATGGAAAGACTAAAAGCCCTGTCACTGTACTCAGTATCATATAGGCTGCTGGGAAGCGACCTGTGCCTGGCCTAAAGAGCAGTCTTGGACCCTATCCTAATAGAAATGCTGGACATCTACAAATTAAATGGGACAAGAATAACTTGCTTCAGGGATCTCAACCTAGCCTGTGACATAAACAGAACATGCTGGAGAGACAAATATATCTCCCAACAAGTGCCACTCCTCTGGAATAGTCTCCCACTCCATGTGAAGCAGATCTCTTCAATGACCTTATTCAAGCACAACCTTAATAACTGGATGGGTGGCTGTAAATTCACCCCTGGGGTAGCACCTATGTCCCTCATGGAGAGGGGCAGTTGGTGCTAATCATAAAATTACTCTACTAACAATGACCATTTAACTATGGTCAATAACTGTACTTGGATTTTTACATGGCTAAGCTTGTAAAGGCCTTAGGACCATTAGCCTAGTAATCTCCTATGAATCTATGAACCTAAGCAGGCCTCCCAATATCTTCTTTCCAATGTCCACTGCTGATGTCATCCACTATAAATTGTCCTGCAGCCTTGCAAAAGTCAAACTTGAGGTATGGTGCTTGCGTAATGTACTGAGCTCTGTAGTCAGTGTACTTAGGTAGGGGGTTCTGTTCTCATTGCAGTCAACTGTGTATGTGGGGGATTATCTAGCCAAAAGAGCATAAGTGTGTATCCTACAGTTACCACTCCAGGCCCATTGCTTGACAGTATTTTGACACTTGCACATGCCTACACATCCATTTCCTGCAGGCCTCCAAACATCTTCTCTCCAATATCCACTGTTGATGTCATCTACTATACAGTGTCCTGCAGCCTTATAAAAGTTAGACTTGTGATGTGGTGCACACATAAAGTACTGGGTTCTGTAGTCTGTGTACTTGATAGGTAGGGGTTCTGTTCTAACTGCACTCAACTGAGGTGTGTGTGTGTGTGTGTGTGTGTGTGTGTGTGTGTGTGTGTGTGTGTGTGTGTGTGTGTGTGTGTGTGCTTGTGTGCGTGTGTGTGTGTGTGTGTGTGTGTGTGTGTGTGTGTGTGTGTGTGTGTATTTGTCCACTTGTTTGAAATTAGAGACAGCCTTTTACATCAGCATGTGGGTCACTGTTATTACCATATTCTCCTCACCAGACACTGCTGATGTCATCACGTATATCTGATTTGTTGATGTGCACTATTCCCAACAGGGCAGTCAGAGACTGGCCTGGAGGACATGCAGACGTCACCTCGTCCTATACGCTAAAGATTACAGATCTGAATACAATGGCGTGACTTATGATGTGCACAGCATAGGCCTTCAATACCACTGTGGACACTTGGTGGTCAAAGTTCAGATTGCTATCTAAATGTGTTCCCAGCTCTTGCATCACTGGGTTTCAGCATAATGGGAGTGTTATCAATGCTGTAATTAGCAGAGAATTCCACTTTGCAGAAGTACAAAATAAAGACACATTTTTGTATTTATTTGTAGATCATGTGGCTTTGTCACCAATCCTTTGTCTGTGTTAGCTTCTCCTGTAGTATGTTATCATCATTGGTTGACTGAATGATTGCACCCAATATGCAAGAATCAGCAAACGTCATAAGCCAAAGGCTGTATACTTTAGCCTGAACTATTGAGAAATAGATTTCAAACAGTAAATTACCCATCTAGTGATGTAATGGTTAATCCCCAGCTGGGAGAGTTTCTGAATGTTACCTGCATGTGGGATTCAGTCCAAACTCTAGGCCAGATGAAGCTAGGCAGTATGTATTGCCTTACCTTCATGCAAGCTCATCACACAGAAAAAATGCACTGTGACAACATCACAGATTGCCTATAGCATGACTCAGCACATACACCTTTTTGACATGGTTGAATACACACTTCAACACATCCTCCACAAAGACTCTGTTATTGTAGAAGGGTGTACATCAACATGCATCCATTTGAGTTGGGGTGAGAGGATGTCATCATGGAGCTTTACTAAATGGACACTAGTAATATCCCAGCTGTGTGCAACAGACTAGTGTGGGTCGTTAATGCTACATCATGTCTGTTACATCTGTTAGATGTTCTCAAAGAGGTCATCAAGGTTTTGGATGATGACAACACTATAATACTTTTGTACTTGACAAACCCAATGCATTTGACACAAATCCACATTGAGGTATTCACTCAGCACTGTCAGATGTTGCCATAAACACCTATATCACGAAGTGTGTACACCACTGGACCACATACATGGCATCTAAATATGTTGAAATGTGTGAACTGACCTACATCTCAGGTCCAGTGATCAGGTCCCTACATTGGGGGCTGTCTGCTAGGCCCTTTCCTATCCATTATGTAAGTCACAGACATCACAAATGATATACGCATCCTGTGTCCAAACAGCTGTCTGAAGGACTACAGATTGTGAGCAATCATTGACTCCAACTGTGATATTAATATAATACAGGCAGTATCAACACACACACCAAAGACTGCTGCTGCAGACATGACAACACCTGCAATGAAACAAAAACATGGGGGGATTTATGTCATGCAAACAAATGCACAACCCAAAGATAATGTAGACATCACACCCTATAATCAGACCAATAGGTATGTGACCTTTGTTCTGGGGTAGATGGTAAGTGGAACATCCATTAGCACGTGGACACAGTGCTGACTACTCCCATGTATGTAATACAACTACTGAGTATGTGAAGACATCCACATCACAGGCCATGATGCCTCCATAGGTCACAGCCTTCATCACGCCAATAACTGAGTACAATGCACCCTTCCTCATTTACCTCCCTACACATCTTCCAGTGATGTGTAACTGAAGTGTACCACCTTTGCCACAGTGAGCTGTCACACATCTTATTGGCTATACCTAGGTATTTTTTGTGGCATAAACATTACTGGCTGATGGTGTGGAACCCCATCAAGTTGTTATACCAGATGCATGTGTGATATCTGTTCAGGTGATGCACACATACATACATAGCTGCTTGACAACATTGATGCCATGGGTAACATTCATGGCAGTGTGGCTTGTGTTATTTATATATATATATATATATATATATATATATATATATATATATATATACCTAACTATATATATCGGCTGCACAACATTGGGGAAGGGGGCAATAACTTTCTCGGCGAAATGAAACTACTGTCGAATTTAAAATGAGTATAAATGAATTGAATATATATATATATATATATATATATATATATATATATATATATATACATATATATATATATATATATATATATATATATATATATATATATATATATATATACATATATAGATATATATATATGCCATGCACACCAGTCAACTATCCTGCATTGATCATAATGTCACAGACAAGTATAGTAGTGTCACTTCTAACACCTCCAGCAGATGTTACAGTGTCAGGAAAGTGTGTGTGATTAACCTTATAGACTACTAATGTGTCATAATAGTTATACAAGTGTGTTTGTGCAGAACCATCTCTGATCACTCAGAATCACATATGTTTTGTCGAAGACATAGGATTACTGGTGATATTATTCTGATATTGTCCATGATTATGCATGCTTCTTTTACTGTTGTCCGTGAGTGTTTACCTGTGTCCCAATTGTTGGAGACCTCTGCTGTGATTACAGTCATATTCAGGCAAATCAGTTTGCACAACTTCACAATATGCACTCTACCTCTATTGTATATAACATCTCTGATAGATGTTCTCTGCATTGTTCATGTAAAGACGCTTATCTCACAAAGACAACTTCTCCATTGTTATGTTGCCTAGTGTGACAGTCGCATCATACACATTTTCACTGTGTAGTCTGTACTGTACCATATTGATATTTGATGGGTGTTCCTGTGACGACTGTCTTCCATTGACATGCCCTCATCTGCTGTACATTAGCTTGTTTCACCTGTCCTCTTTCCCTGTGTTCATTCCTATAATTCATCTGTGTGCCCCTATTCAATACACACACTTCCCCTGACTGTTTATTTTACATAGCAGTCCATGTACCCTTACAGATCATTTACACAACTTCTGTGTGCAGAATGTCTGGAATGGGATTTCACAATACTCTGCACTGTATACATTTTCCTGTATTGTGTTTGGTCCATATACATAACTATATGTTAAACCCTGGTAATCATTGTGGTATGTGACACAATCCCGCTAACCTACTGTGCTCTGAGGTAAACTCACACATGTAAACTCCATGTAGGCTTTGCTTGAAGCCTACATGGAGTTTACTAAATCCCAGAGAATGTTTTTGCAGGGGGCAGGCCTCCTTGCACCCCCCACATGCCTTGCTAATTATATATGGATGGCACAGTGGTGCAGCAGTAGCATTGCCATCTTACAGCAAGAGGTTCTCCAGTTCGATTCTCAGCTGGAGTGCCTTCTGTGTGGAGTCTGCTTGTCTTCCCTGCATTCGTGTGAGTTTTCTTTGAGTGCTCTGGTTTCCTCCCACGTTAGAAAGACATGCGTCTGGAGCATTTCTCCCTGGGCCTCTGCTGAAAATTGGCTTCTTTCCAAATCAGACTTTCCCAGTTAACAAATGTTAAATAAATAAATAAATAATAAATATCTCACTCTGAGATCACACTATGGTAAGGAAAAGGGCACATTCCTCAAACCCCACTGTACAGAGATCTTGTACTGGTAAAGCAGGTTAATTTTGATCAGCTGATATTTGAACAGCTGAAATGGCTCTACCAGAAGTTAGTGACTTTCTGTTTCAATGGAAAGTCGTGCTCATATATATATCTATATCTATATATATATATATATATATATATATATATATATAAATGATAATTATTTAATTATTTTGCACACCTGGAAGTTTTGCAGTAGACATACTTGGGTTATCCTCCACATCATCATCAACATTAGTAAATTTTTGTGAACCCCCTGCTGATCTACTTGAATCTCTAACAGTGGATAGGAACTCCTCTGCTTCAGACAGTGGTGGCTTCACAGAAGGACCACCCCTTTAGCCATACATTCTGGGACAATTACAGCCACCAGATGTGTTGCTAATGTTATCATGTCACTGTCCCTATGTCTGATTTTCTGATAGGTGCTATCATGGCCTCCTACAGCATTTACATCATTGACTACCTGCTCCCAGATATGGTTATGGGAGGACTTGTCACCTTCACCTCTGTCTTAGAGGAATGAGCTGTGTTGATGTATTGTCTGGATGTTAACTTCATTCTCTGCATTACTGCATGGAATTTAAAGGGATTCAGATGTCTGAGTGTATGAGATGAAACATAAAAAAACAAAAATAAGATAATTAAATCACAACTGATTTTAACAAAACAAATATTTATGAATTTATGCATCTATCATGCAGAAAATAATTGAAAAAGTAAGGCTCCCTATGAGTATACACAAGTTAATACAGACCCCTCAATAAAAAATAAAGGAAATGAAAAACAATACTAAAAAGTATGTAAGGAGGACAACAGTCATGTAACTCCATAGTACTTTGCAGCATTAACAAAAATAATTTACACTTGTCAAGTAAAAATGGATAAAAGTTTTGTTTGATATCCACTTGGGTGGAGGGCAGACAGGTATATATCACAGGCTTAACACATTTTCTGAGTTGCAAATATAAAACTCCAACCTGCTAATAAGTGAAATAACACCCTTTTGCAATAACTGGTCAGACTCCCAGAGAAATGTTTCCATAATGTTATGTAATAGGTTCATAGATTAGTACTAAGCTAACTGCCCTTGTGAGCCATTTTAAGCCTAGCCAATTATCCTTTGTGAGACTCAAACCCTGCACCTTGTGTTTATAAGGCAAACACCTTAACCATTAGGCCACCCTCCCAACCAAACATTATTTAGAAACAATTTAAATGGAAAGTAACAACTGATATACATGGCTATGCCAACAGCAAGGGACAAACAATGCAGACAGTAAACCAATGGGTGTATTGTGAAATGCAATCCATCAGTATGGTTAAAATAAAGCATGTTGCAAAAAACAGCAACATACCTTTGCAGCACGTCAGTTGTTAAATTGGAAATAAGTTTTGAAAGTAAATAGCATTATGAAGCTCTCGGTATCCAGTCTCCCTACTACAACACAAGTTCCTTACCTACACAATTACCTTTATATATTGCAGATTCAGCTCCTTGAGAATGGTGAATATGCAAATGAGGTGTGACTTCATTAGCATTTATAAATTCCACCATCTGCTCTAATTGCAAGGCAGGTTAACATGCTGTAAGGCCCTACACGATTGCGTGCACATGCCCTAGCACTGCAAGGATGACCATTGAGAAGCGTTACCTACTAAGGGCTTGCAAGTGTGAATGATTAATCTGAATGTAGGAGCAATCAATGTTTCAAAGTCTGTTCACTTGATGTACAGACTTACAAAACAGTCTGGGATTACATTGGCTGACTTAGAACAGCAATGTTCCTAACATTTAAATTAATTGTTTATGACCACACTTTATGCATCTGAGTAAAAATTTGTCTGCAGTTCTAAGGAAGTACATTAGTCACTGAAACAGATGTCAAAAGAAATGCAAATGAGATTGCATTAGAAAAGCATAGCTGAAGGAATGATGTCACAAAATAAAGAGAAGAAAACATTTGTTTTCTATTATGCAAGGAAATATTAGCATAACAGTTTCCAATATCCCATTCATCCACCCATCTACTGACAAATTACAAATTACAAATGACAAATTACAAAGGACAACTTTCAGAACACAGTTCTGTTGCACCTTTAATGTGAAATGATACAATGTCACATCTTTGAGTATATATAATCTACTTCTTCTTCTTCCAAGTATATGTCTATGTCTGTGTCTGTGTCATATACTGATAATAATCTCAAGTGTGTATTCTTAATGCCCTGGTTTGATGGTTCAAATTCGGAAGGGGTGCTGTTTGTGTAAAAGTAGTGCTGTTTAAGTTGAAGAAACATCAGAAATGTACATTGTAACTACTTGCTTCATAATGTTTACTTTTTTTAAACTCTTCATCCTTTGTGCTCCATTTTGGTATTGCACGCTCCAAGCACATACACCAAATGTCTGAACCTCTGGTTCATCTCATACTGAGTAGGATTACTGTTGCAACAACACATCATCAGTAGGGTAAAACTAACCTGTCTCACGATGGTCTAAACCCACCTCATGTTCCCTATTAGTGGGTGAACAATCCAACGCTTGGTAAATTCTGCTTCACAATGATAGGAAGAGCCAACACTGAAGGATCAAAAAGTGTCATCATTATGAATCCTTGGCTGCCACAAGCCAGTTATCCCTGTGGTAACTTTTCTGACACTTTCTGCTTAAAACCCAAAAGGCAGAAGAATTGTGAGGTCCCACTTTCATGCTCTGTATTCATATTGAAAATCAAGATCAAGTGATCCTTTGCCCTTCTGCTCCACGGGAGGTTTCTGTCCTCCCTGTGCTCACCTTAGGATAACTGCATTACTCTTTGACAGGTATACTGCCCTAAACAAACTCCCCACCTGACACTGTTCCTAGAACAGATAATACCTGGACACCTGGGGCGCTTACAGCCAGAAGTGAGACACCTGGTGGGGCTCATCCCACCTCACCAGGTAAGTGAAAAAGGGGTAGCAGTCCCTAGCAGCGAATGAGAGTTCACTTCCTAAGGTACAAAATGACAAATTTAATTTGAAATGCCATCAGAAGCACAACTGAGACTGGTGCCAGTGCACTGTCATCAGCACTCTGGAGAGTACTAAGTGAAGAAATTCCTCCTGTCAGCTAGCTATCTCTGTGGCACAAGGTATAAGTGAAGAAAGATTAGAGAAAGAGGTCACATAATGAAGGGTTCAAATCCTGTTTACAGTTATTGTATGACTGGATTCAATATAAATATTGACACCCAATGTTGTATATGAAATAACAAGCTAAGGTTTGTGATAACTGCTAAAAATTGTACCTGTAGTCTATGCGAATTTATGTTATAAATGTATTGTTGTTGTTGCTGTGCACTCACCTCTTCTCTTAATTAATAACAATATGTGCTATGGATGTTGTAATATATGACATTTTGTAAAGTGTGAAAACACAAGTGCAGTAAAATGAGTAATGTGGTTGTATGTGTCATATATAGTAGATAACCACAGATGTATGACCAATTCCAAAAACGACTCAGCCAGTAGATCCAAAAACGAAGAAATTTATTGTAGTAGTAGCTTTTCAGCACAAACTTGACTTCTCTCTAGCGCCTCGGCAAATGCCTTTAACAGAGTACTCTGAAAAGCTATTACTACAATAAATTTCTTCGTTTTTGGATCTACTGGCTGAGTCATTTTGGTATGTGTCATTTATGTTGGATAACTTATCCATATGTCACAATTATTCATTATGAGAGTAATACATTTTATTGTAAACTTTTATGTCATGAGTAATAGTATATACTGTGCCAAGAATGACCTTCTGTCATTCTCTGTGTATGTAACATATATGCTACTTGTGATGTGGCAAGCAGATATGAAAAGGAAGAATGTGTCTTGTCAATGCTATAAGTGCTGCACTCCTTGCTAGATATAGCCTTTAACTGTGTCAGTTTGCAGCACAAGTATTTTTTGTATTGTTTATATTTTTCCTTTTGCATTTTGTGCCAGTCAGCAGCATAAAATAGGGTTCATGGCCGAAGGGAAAAAGCAAAAACAAGCCTGGTGCCAGGGTCTATGTTACGTTATCGAATGATGAAAAGAGCGAACACTCTTTCATCGAACTTCAAAGGTCGACATCACTTAACGGTGAAGGCACGGAACAGCGATTTTTTTCCCAGGGAAAAAAAATCACTGCTCCGCAAAAAAAATAAAATAAAAAATTCAAACACACCCCACCTACTTAAATATACCAACTCCAAAATTGCACCACAGTGGAGGAAATGGCAAAGTCCCGAAGACGGATCACTGATTTCTTTCCCTGGGGAAAAAAAAATCGATGTTCCGTGTCTTCACTGTTTACTGCTGTCGACTTTTACAGTTCAATGAAAGAGCATTTGCTTTTCATCGTTCGATAACTTAACATAGACTCTGCTGCCAGTGTACGGCCATCAGAACTCTGGATAGTACTGAGTGAATAAAATGGAGCTGCTACCTAAGATTCACTGTGGCAAAAGATATACATGCAGTGAGTTCAGAGAAGGAAGGCAGGTGATGCAGGGACTGAATCCAGTTTGCACATAATCTTACTTGGGGGTCTGAATAAATATTGATACACATTTTAGTATATGAACGTGTTATTTAGAACTCAGCTCTTGTCAGTATTACTAACAGCATGTGATATGCTTTGAGATGAAATATGAAAGTTTCTAAATTATGATAATGCAAAAGGAGTCACATGACGTGGAAAACGGTCTTAGTTATGATGGATTACATTAACACATCTCCTGAGTAGTAATCCTGGCAGATATTTCATTTGAAATGTCACTATTGGTTGTATCTGCTATGTTCTCAAAAATGATCTAATGTCACCTAATGTCTGTTGCCTTTCCCAGTAGTTGGTATTACCTAAAGTCCTGATAATGTGTGACAGAAACTAAAGTTCTGATGTGGCATGAAGATGTGAGAAGGATGAATGTGTCACTGTAATGCCATGGTCATTGCTAGATATATCCTTTGCTTTTTTTTTTTTTTTCTTGCAATTGTTTTAAAATCTAATTGTTTTATTTTATTTTATTGTCCTTTGCATTTCACATCATTTGCCAGCATGCAAATGGGGTTCAAGGCCAAAGGAAAAAAGTGAAAAAAAAATAATTTGGCCTCCCTTCTGTAGTGCAAGCGAGCCTAGCCCCAGTGTGCATCCATCAACACTGTGGATAGTGCTGACTGAATAAAATGCACCTGTTTGCTAGCTTTCTCTGTGGCACAAGGTATAAGTGCAGTGAACTTAGCGAATGATGTCAGGTCATGCAGGGTTTAAATCCAGTGTACAGATACTTTTACAAAAAGAGTGTCAGAGTGCATTGTCAGAAATTTTTGATTTGGAAGGTAACATTAAATACAAATGAGTATTGTAACTAAGTTTGTTGCAAAAATGTATCATTAATTATTGCTATATAAGAGCAATATAATATATTTAAATTATGTTAAAGTCTACCAAAAGTTTAGAGACCTCCCAAACGTAAACAAGTGCACACACTGTTATGTAAATAGAAACAACTACACATAATAACACATACAAATGTGCCTCAACAAATAAGCCCCTAAGTCAAAACACCTCTAAACCAAATGTCCTTGTCATAGGCGACTCCACAGTGAGACACACAGATGTTCCCCTCACCAGGCTGGATAAGAAGAAGGTCACGGTCAGCTTCCAGTCAGGTGCCAGAATCCAAAAGATCATACATGAACTCAAGTCTCTCAACAACAAGCACTGTCATGACTTGGTCATAGTTCATGTTGGGGCAAATGACTTGAGACATACCTCTCTGGACTATATGAAGAGAGACATGACTGAACTCCCAGACTATGTGCCCCAGCCAGGTATGACTCTAGCCCTGAGCAGCATTCTACCTTCTCCCAGGATGATGCCACAGTAAAAACAAAAAATGCTCAACTTCAACAATTGATTTCATTTCTGGTGTCACTCCAGGGGGATCCAGTATCTGTCAGCCTGAAATGACATGGTTGATAGGTCACACTGCTTTGCCAAAGATGGTCTTCACCTGTCTCCTCTTGGCTTTCAGATACTGGCAAAGGTACCTGCCTTCCCCATAGTGCTTTTTTTAGGGAATGGCAAAGGAACAAAATTTCTGACGTGATAAAATCCACCTGAGGCAAACAAGTTTCTGCTGCTTAATGCTAAAAGTCTAAACATGAAGCTGCACTCCCTGGAATCTCCTCACCTTGGAAGATGCTCAGACATGGTTCAAGGCCATGGAGAGCACCCCAGCTATGCAAGGCTACAATGCCTTCCACACGTTCAGACCTCAAAATGAGGGTGAAAGAACCAAAGGTGGAGGGGTATCCATCTTCATTAAAGCCAAGTAAACCTCAAGACTGGTCAAACAGTACAACTCTCTCGAACTTCTCCATGTCCAATTAACTCTAGTTAACTACATCATAGCTAGCTATAGGTCCTCCACCATGAACAAAGAAAAGCACACAGCCTACCTGGACTTACTGGAATCACCCTCCATACAGTCCAACACCTTAGTCATGGATGATTTCAACTATCCTTCCATCATCTGGGTGACACATACAGGTGCAAACAAGCTTGGCTAGAGGTTCCTGGACTTTGTTAATCCAAATGCTCTAGAACAGATAGTCTACACCCCCACAAGGGGCTCAAATGCCCTCATCATTGTATTCACCAACATGAGGGGTCACTTCACTCCCCCATGTGGTCTTCCCTGGTATGGTTGGAAAATAAAACTGTCTCGTTCGAAGTAACTATTGGACCTGACACCCCCACAGGAGCAGAAAAACTGAAGAACTTTTCAAAAGCTAACTTCAAACTACTAAGCAATGGTATAAAAACTTTATAGCCCCACACTCACAGACAACAATGACTCCTGTGCAGAGGTGCACTCAGATTCCCTGTACAAATACTTAGGCAGCTGTATAGACTTGGCTGTACCTGACTGTATCAAAACCAGGCCCTCCCGAAAAAAAACAAGCCACCCTGGTGGACCTCAAGTATAAGCAGGTTATATAGCAAGAGGAAGAAATTGATTTCTAAGTGTTAGAAAAATGTGTATTAGTAATATGCATGCTTAGTGCATTCGAGGTTTAAAAGGGTTAATACATTTATTCTGTTCACACTGCATGAATCTGCACAGCTACTAGAGACATTCCAATCCTGCTTATGTCATGAAAATATGTGCAGCTATGATCTGCTTATGCCATGGAAATTAACAAGAAGCATTTAATTTCTGCTAATGTCATGAAAATAATAAGAAGTGTTTCTACTAGTGTCATGAGACTTAACAAAGAGATTGATTTTCTGCTTATGCCATGAGAAAGTACACAGCTGCTGAAGCTATTGATAATGAAAACAAAGGCTGCTTGAAAGTATAACCCGTAGTCAGCATTACTTGTACCTAAGCTCGAATCTAGGTAAAATGTAACACATATATTAGAACTGCACAATTGAAGAATAGAAGGATTGTAGTGGGCTAAAAATAAGCCCCAAGGCCAGGTTGTTTTTCTCAAATGTTTTTGTAAATCAACAATAATCCAGTCATGTCAGCAGGAAATCTAAGTAACATTTTCTATGTAACACATAGTGAGTTTTAAATCTGAACATGTCAGCAGGAAATCTAAGTAACATTTTCTGTAGAGTAATACAGAAAGCTGTGTCTAACTACATCAACATTAGAATAGTAACATTTCATAGAACTGTATAAAAGTAGAATACTGCTCACTAGTAAATCAGACAAATCCTGTATCTGCATGCTTTGTCTCCTTGCTGCAAGTAATAAAGGGTTCCATACTTGAACCTTACGTGAATTGGTCTTTGAAGTTTTTTCCTTTGACAGATTGGTCCTTCGGACCGGAACCCTCTCTTCACCTCGGATCAGACGGGCCAGGTGGTTGAAACCGTACGGGGAAGAAACCAAATCGGTTCTTCTTATATGAAAAGCCCTCCGACTGAATTGTCATACAAAAGAGGCCAGCCACTTTCTGATCTGCGACTGAAGGACAGGTCTCCGAATTGGTGATCAATCATGTGGGCTCAGGTAAGGTGAATCTACTTTTGTTTTAGATCAGGGACTAGATATGTATTGTTTTTGTCAAGACTGTATTTTACAAGTCAGGGACAGAAAAGATTACTGTCTTGTCATAAATCAGGAGAAACAGAATAAGTAGGCAGTCATTCTGAAGAGACTATAACAAAATCTGTGGTAACACGTTAAAAATAAGAGAAGTTACGTAACGATCAAAACGGTAGAACAAAATGGGTAATAATTGCACAAAAAGACCCCAAAATCCGCCGTTAACAGAAAACGCAAAATACATGCAGTCGCAGCGTGCCAACAATATTAAATATTATTCAAAATGGGTTAATAAATATGAATTCGACGGAAAATTAGAAAAATCCTCGCTTATCAAACTTGTCAAACAGCTCAAAACCGATTCCAAAGGTCGGGCAAAAAAGCAAAGTAAATTAGGAATTCCTCAGGCACACAGGTGGATTGAGGAAGTAAACCATAGGGAACAAAAGAACAACAATTCAAAAACAATGTTTTTAGATAAGGAGGACAATAAATTAGTAATAGCATCAGCCCCTCCACCTCCCTTACCAGAATATAAAGCAAGTGAATAGGTTAGTCCACCCCCACGATATCCTGTTGTCACTGAAAATAGAGACATTGTAAAAATAAAACCATTTATTAGAGATCCCATCGGGACCAGGTCTCGAACAAGGGCAGGTAATTCAAATGAAGGCATTGAATTATATCAAATGGTTAAAAATTCACGATCTATGAGTGAAGAAGAAATATGCCCACTCATAGAAGTACCCAATCCTCAGGCAGGACAGGACAATCAGGACCCAACTATTTTAGTGTATAGACCCTGGACTCCGGAAGATATCCAGAAAGCCACTGAGGGAATTCCCCATCCAAAAGTTAATTTTAGAAAATTCTCAGAAGATTTATAAGGAATGAGGTTGAGTTATAACTTAAACGGAGAAGAGGTAGAAAAAGTAGTTAGACAAATTGTGGGGCCAGATTGGCACATGATTAGTGGCAACTGGAATCCCCGTGATGCTGCACACAGACCCCTCCCACATAGCAGCGCAGAATTAGACAACAGAGTAAAAGGTCTTACAGACCGCATCTCTGAAAAATGGAAGCCTAGGGCAGACTGGACTTGCATTAATCAATGCATCCAACAAGAAGGTGAAACTATTGACCAGTATTATGCCAGACCATTAAAATGTTTTAATAACCACTGTGGAATGCAGGTTCCTGAAGATCAAACACAAGATTCCCCATATGAACAGCAGTTAAAGAATGCATTTTTAAAAAGCAGTATTGCACCCATAAGCAGTTTTATTACAAAACACATGGTAGACCATCGTACAAGCAGGTTACAGTCATTACTTGAATATGCTAGGCATGCCGAAAGGCATTTTAATAGCAAAAAGAAAAAGAAAGCTCAAGTATTTTCTGTAGAAGATGGAGCAGAAGTTTACATAGTACAGTCTGGGAAAAAGGGCAAGAAAAACGCACAGGGAAACAAACAATCTGATCAACGATCAGAGGACTTTGAAGGGCGAAAGAAAAGGGGTGAATGTTTCAAATGCGGTAAAAAGGGACACTTTGCAAAGGATTGCAGGAAAAATAAGAAGGCAACCACGGAAGACAAGGAGGGTAAGGACTGACTATATGGTAGTCAGGAATCACTAGAAGGGGATAGCGAAGAAAGGACAAATGAGAATGTTAATGAGGGAGTAGAGGATGTGACAGAAGAAATAGAGGAAGTGCAAGAAGTTAGTGACAGTGAAGAAAATGAAATATTAGACCTAGCTTTATTGAGCTTGGAGCTCTATTTAGCAGACACGAAACCAGAAGTTACACTCTTGGTAGAAGGGAGGGAAGTCAAACTCTTGTGTGACTCAGGGGCATCACGAACCCTGATACATCCCTCTAAACTGCCAGAAAACACAGAGTCACCTGATTACATACTGGTAAAGGCAGCTAATGGACAGCTGTATCAGGAGCCCCTCTCCCGTAATATTGCAATAAGTGATCCAGTTTCAGGATTGTCTCAGAATAGCAAAATTGTTGTTTCTGCAAAATGCCCAGTAAACCTCTTGGGCAGAGACCTCACGCAACTATTTGGTATAGCAGTAGTCCCAACCATGCAGGGTATGGAAGCACAGCGACAAATTGATACCTTTGCAGTGCATTCGGAGGGTGAAATGTTTTATTGGTACAGCCAGAACTTGGTTACGACTGGTCCAGGGACTGTGACCGAAGAATTAATGAATGTAGCCATCAGCAAGTTCCCCTCCCTTGACACTGATAAGCAACACTTGTTGCACTGTACACTGTATTATTGTAACACACCAGGACCTGATAAGGAATATGAGCAAGAATTGTTTAAAAATCATGCACACAGATTGATATTACGTAATCTGTACTGGGACACAGAAGGGAACAGTGTAGCCAGCTGTTCATTGCCCCAAGAATTCTTTGCACTCTATAAATCTAATCGATTACCACATGTTAGCTTAACCAAGGACAAAAACATAGAATGGGCAGACCTAGGAGAAAAAGTCACGAGATGGGAGAAACAGACAGAATTAGAACTGTCAGAACAGGGAATACAAATACAGAAGTTGAATTGGATAACTCAGACCAACCCAGCCGTGCACTTGCAGTCTAGCGAGGACAGCTGATTAGCACTCCTATTAAAGGAGGAAGAGAATGCCTTACAGAATATACCAGAAACTCTCTGGTCAACAGGAAAGTCAGATGTAGGACTTATTCGTACAGCGGGACCAGTAACTATCACGCCAAAGTCAGTATTTAGACCACAAAAAAGACAGTATCCCTTGAGAAAAGATGCAGAGGCAGGGATAAAGCCTATTATAGCAGCCTTACTTAAAGGGGGAATACTGGTAGAATCTCTCGATTCATCATGTAACACACCCTTATTTCCTGTTAAAAAAGAAAATGGAGAATGGCGTATGGTCCAAGATTTACAAGCTGTAAATGACGCAGTAATACCAAGGGCACCTACGATGCCAGACCCACACACCCTGTTGAATGATTTAAAACCTCAACAGAAGTATTTTTCTGTGGTAGACATCAGCAATGCATTATTTTCAATACTGATACACCCTGACAGCCAGTATTGGTTTGCATTCACATTTCAGGGGAAAAGGTATACATATACGCGACTACCACAGGGGTATTGTGAAAGTCCAATAATATTCTCACAAGAAATTGCAAGCAACTTGATGGGATTTACCCCACCAAGAGGCAGTCAGATTTTACTTTATGTTGATGACATCTTGCTGGCGGCCCCCACCCAGCAAGATTGTAGAGAAGATACCATAGCGCTATTACGATTTTTAGCCTCTGAAGGACATAAGGTAAAAATAAACTGCAGCTTTGGAAAAAACAAGTCAAATACCTAGGATATGTAATATCTAAAGAAGGTAGAACACTAGATGAGGACAGAAAAGTAGCAATTTTGCAAGCACCAAAACCCACTACCAAGAAGGAAATTATGTCCTTCCTGGGTACAACTAATTTTTGCCAGAGCTGGATTCCAAACTATGCCTTGGAATCTGCACCTCTGACTGACCTGATATATAAAAAGCCTATGGCAGCACAGGATTTGTTACAATGGACATCAGAGGCAGAATCTGCTTTCTGCAAACTGAAACAGTTAATAGCATCCTCATTAGTTCTGGGATTACCAAACTACCATAAACGTTTTTTCCAAACTGTAGATTGTAAGCAAGGTTATATGACATCAGTGTTAACACAACAGCATGGGGACAAGCAATGCCCCATTGCTTACTATTCATCACAACTAGACCCAGTGGCACTGTCCTTACCCCACTGTGTACAAGCACTAGTTGCAGCTGCAATGGCAGTACAGGCTTTGGCCTCGGTAGTTTTATTCCACCCTCTCACTTTGAGAGTGCCTCATGCAGTCGCGATTATTTTACTGCAAGAGAAGGTAGCATATCTTTCCCCTGCTAGGCATCTTACCTGTATGACCATATTGTTGAGCCAACCTCATATGACAATTGAACGATGCACAACTTTGAACCCTTCTGCCTTGCTCCCAACCCCTGCAGATGGCACACCACACCGCTGCCTGCAGGTAATTGAGCAAAAGACACTACCTAGAAAAGATCTCACGGATGTCCCCTTGGATGATGCCGATGTGACATACTACATGGATGGTTTGTGCAAAAGGGGTCCTGCGGGACAGAACCTAGTAGGATATGCAGTAGTTTCTGTCACTGAGATTATAGAAGCAAAACCTTTACCACACAACGTATCTGTACAGGCAGCAGAATTGATTGCCTTGACACGGGCATGTATCTTAGCAAAGGGTAAATGTGTAAACATTTTTACTGACAGCCAGTATGCTTTTTCAACTGTACATGTTTTTGCGCAAGAGTGGAAAAACCGAGGAATGATAACATCTACTGGCAAACCTATAAATCATGCACAGTTTATTTTAGATCTTTTATAATCTATTCAGTTACCTCAGAAAGTAGCTATTTGTAAATGCACAGCTCACATCAAGCAACAAGATAGGATTTCAGAAGGTAATGCAAGAGCTGATACAGCTGCAAAACAAGCAGCTTCTGAAGTATTTCTTTTAAATGAGGAACTACAACTCTCTGAGATTTTAGACTTAGAAATGTTAAAAACAATGCAGACACTCACTATGCAAGCTGAAAAACAAAGATGGGTAAAACGAGGAGCAATTCTCGAAAAGGGGCTGTACATCTCTAAAGAAGGGAAACCGATACTACCATCTAATTTGTTTAGATATGCAGCTTTGTTGAGCCATGGGCAATGCCATGTCTCAACAGGGGGGATGGTACAGCTGGTGAACCAGGTGTTCACAACGTACGGATTTACAAACTACTCTAAAAATTTTGTTTAATGTGCCAAATTTGTAACAAACATCATGCACAAGGGGCGTTAAAGCCCAAGCAAGGGAGTTTCCCTACACCACCATATCCGTTTCACACCATCTGTATGGATTTCATAGAATTGAACAAATGTGAAAATAAGAAGTATTGTCTTGTCATTGTAGATATGTTTTCCAGATGGGTGGAAGCCTTTCAAACCAAAAATCCAGATGCAGCTATGGTGGCAAAAATACTTGTCAAAGAAATCATCCCTAGATTCGGCATTCCGGAAAGGATCTACAGTGACAACGGTACACACTTTGTAAACCAAACCATACAGTAGTTAAGTAAGCATTTTGGTATTTCTTTAAAAAATCATTGTGCATACCATCCGCAATCTGCAGGGCTAGTTGAGAGACATAACAGAATATTAAAGAATAAATTAAGAAAGTTAATAGCTGAGACAGGCAAGAACTGGATATATTGTTTGCCCCTGGCACTACTGAGCATGAGAACTGTTCTAATTGCAAAAGGATTGACTCCTTTTGAAAAACTATTTGGAAGGGCTTATTATACACCCCAGTGGAAACTTCTCATGTCCTCAGACCAGGAGGTTGATCTTACACTAGCTGAATATATGAGAAATGTGTTGAATTCTAAACATCTGTTGCAGTCAAATTCTGTTTCAGATAAAGAACAAACTGAAACATCGGAAATGGCAGTGATCCCAGGGGACTGGGTGTGGGTGAAGAATATAAAAAAGAAAAACTGATCGTCACCAAGGTAGGAAGGTCCATACCAGGTGCTTCTTTCAACACCCACTGCAGTCAAAATCACAGAGCGAGCTTCGTGGATCCACCTGACACACTGCAAACTAGTTAAGAACTTTGAACTGGACAAAAATCTTACCTCTCCATCGGGGCCCTCAGCACAAAGTCTGGCTACAAAGGGGGGGTCAGATCAATAGGACTGATCCATCTCAACCCCAGTGATGAAACCATCGGTGCTGAAGGTCCTATTAGGGCAGAGAGTAAGATCACATGTCAAAAGCAAAAATGATAGAATCCAGAAAAATCCAAATAAAACCACTCGGAAGAGTCGGAGAAAACAGGAATGCAGAACAACCATTTCCTCAGAAGTATTGCATAATCATCCTGTTGACTGTACTAGTGACAATAATCTTTTTATTGTGGCCATTCCTTTTCCCAGCCACACAAACTGAACTGAATAAACGTGGAGAGTTGCATGTACAGTGGCACCCAAACTTCAACACTTACCAGGCAATCAAATATGTGTATGCTGAGACCTTCAATGTTTCGAATTGCTGGATTTGCACAGCCTTGCCAACAGCATATGGGGGGTTATTGTTAACTTCAGTCCCCCTAGGAGCCAACAAGACCTGGGAAAATTTAGTCTATGATACATCAGATGTTACATCACAAGATAAAGTAGCATTGCACTTGTCTGTTCGACAGAAGGGGACTGTGTGTTTTTACAAAAATGATACAGTTCAGGTGGGTTGGAGCAATTGCAATGTGACTGTTCCCTATAGATACTACAATAAAACTGACAACACAGGTTCCTATTGCAACACAAGCTATGATTCATTTTTTGAACTGATGCATAGGACAACTGATGAAGTAAAACATAATGCTGACTTTATAAACAACTGATTATAGTTGACAAAAAATGTTTCCTCCTGAGCCAGGACATAGTAAAGTTACTACCAAAGTAGAAGACTGTTATTTTGTATGTGGTAGGAAAGCATACAAGTGGTTACCTGAGAAGTGGTCCAGCAGTTGTTATTTGGGGTACCTGGTTCCGGCCATACGACACACAGCAGTTTTACCTCAGGGGAAAATTCGAAATGTTCGACGAGAACTCAAAAAGCCTGTCAATCCAGTGGGGCAGATCAATGCGGGCTGGAAAACCCATCATGCTGTGAGCCTAGGGAAAAATGGACTGTCGCATATGGACTTGGGTGATACCATCGTCTCGTGGGCAGGTGTATTGCCAGCATATGGAGCAACGAAATCAATCTGGGAACTGAGAAAACTGTCTAAACTTCTCAAAATAATGAGCAATGCAACCTTTTCCACTCTAGAATTCGTGACTGATGAACTGACTGCCATGAGAACTGTAGTGCTTCAAAACCACATGGTTCTTGACTTCACCCTAGCAGCGAGAGGAGGTACTTGAGTGCTGTTCGTATATTCTTGACCACAAACATGAGGTAGACAATCACCTTGAGGTAATTCAGCAAGTGTCGGCTATGACAAAGCCAGGACCAAATCCATTGACGGACTTTTTCCAGGGATTGTTTGGGGGGGGGCAGTATCCTGATAAACATCCTGATTGCCATCTGTGTAGGAATGATCCTACTAGTGGTATGTGTTTGCTGCTGCATCCCTTGCATGAAAAGACTGATTAAAGACTTTATAGACATGTCAGTTTCAGAAACCTTATACCAAGGTGCTGAACTTGAAGAATTGTTGAAAATCTGAAAATGCTTTCATAAGTTTAAACTGAATGACTCTCTTAACTGCAAATCCTGAGTAGGAAGAGGTTAGGGGAAGAAAAAACTGTTTATGCTTATTTTGAAAGTAGAATAAAAGTATTAATAGGGGGGAAATGTTAGAAAAATATGTATTAGTAATATGCATGCTTAGTGTATTCGAGGTTTAAAAGGGTTAATACATTTATTCTGTTCACACTGCATGAATCTGCACAGCTACTAGAGACATTCCAATCCTGCTTATGCATGAAAATATGTGCAGCTATGATCTGCTTATGCCATGGAAATTAACAAGAAGCATTTAATTTCTGCTAATGTCATGAAAATAATAAGAAGTGTTTCTACTAGTGTCATGAGACTAACAAAGAGTTATTGATTTTCTGCTTATGCCATGAGAAAGTACACAGCCGCTAAAGCTATTGATAATGAAAACAAAGGCTGCTTGAAAGTATAACCCGTAGTCAGCATTACTTGTACCTAAGCTCGAATCTAGGTAAAATGTAACACATATATTAGAACTGCACAATTGAAGAATAGAAAGATTGTAGTGGGCTAAAAATAAGCCCCAAGGCCAGGTTGTTTTTCTTAAATGTTTTTGTAAATCAACAATAATCCAGTCATGTCAGCAGGAAATCTAAGTAACATTTTCTATGTAACACATAGTGAGTATTAAATCTGAACATGTCAGCAGGAAATCTAAGTAACATTTTCTGTAGAGTAATACAGAAAGCTGTGTGTAACTATGTCAACAATAGAATAGTAACATTTCATAGAACTGTATAAAAGTAGCATACTGCTCACTAGTAAATCAGACAAATCCTGTATCTGGATGCTTTGTCTCCTTGCTGCAAGTAATAAAGGGTGCCATACTTGAACCTTACGTGAATTGGTCTTTGAAGTTTTTTCCTTTGACACTAAGAATAAGAGGGAACTGACTCAGCAGAGGAAGAATTCCCTCCTCAGCTTGAACAAGCAAATCAGATATCTCATGAAATCTCTAAAGCTAAGTATGAAGCTAAAATTGCATCCCTAGCTAAGGATAATCATAAGGCATTCTTTAATTATGTCCAAAACCTAAAAGGGAATGCCCAGCTTTGTGCAGAAATAGTAACAGATGGTACCACTCATCTTGCACTGGAGGAATCACCAACCTGCTGTCTAACAGATTTGGTACAAACTTCACCATCTTGGTCCCACCGGACATACCCCAAAGTATACTCAACACCAGTGCTCTGCCTAGTACCACTTAGCGCTCCATAACTTAGAGAGCTTTTCAATTATACCTGAGTGAGCTAGGCATTCCCTTTTAGGTTTTGGACATTATTAAAGAATGCTTTATGGCATATTACAGAAACATACCTACAATGGGCTATGACCAGATAAACAACAAACTGAGAAAGCACAATGGGGGTTAGGTCAGGCCCAAGGGGAGGATGCCCCCCCCCCATAGTAGAAGAAAGTAGCAGTCCACAGAAATCACAAAAACTGATAGGCCAAAGAAGAGCCATAAAGACGATAGAGTAGACTACTGAGGATAAGAAAGAAATTATTTATTGTTACTATTATGCAAAAATCCAGACGTTTCAGACACAAGTTATACAAAAAGATTAAGAGATAAGTTAGAGGGAAGAAAATAATTCCGCAAGAAAAACTGTCAGAAGCTTCAAATAAAAATGTTGGGTCATTAATACAACAGATTTTTGAAAAACAGTATATAGATCAAGAAATGTTGATCTGTTTGGATAAAGAAGAATCTCAAGAAGTATAAAAATGTAAACAAGAAAACCTAGATACTTTTGAAAAGCATAAAAAGGAAATATGGACATGGAAAGAAAGAGAGATTTGATATGGTGCAATATTTATGCAAAAGTGAAAGCCAAATTAATCAACATAAAGAAGGCAGCCCGAAAGATATTCAAAGAGAAATACAGGAAAAGGCATCCAGATATAGAAAATTTCACAACAAAAATAATATCACAAAGAGGGAATGTAGAAAAGAATATTAGTAAAGTGGAAGTTAAAAAAATAGAAGTTGAAGTTATGGAATGGCTGCAAAGTGAAGGATTTGATGTAGAAGATCTAACATAGGTTCCATCACAGCATGATGGAACGAGTCCCCAAAGTAAGGAGAAACAGGAAGATCAGGAAACATCTGAAAAAGAAATATAGACATGGGAAAGAAAAAGAGATTTAATATGGTGTAATGTCTATGCAACGGAGAAAGCAAAACTAATCAATACAAAACGTGCAGCACCAAATATATTTGAAAAGGAATACAGACAAAGGAATCCAGACATGGAAAACGTTACAATACAAAAAATAGGAAGACAAAGAGGAAAAGTAGAAAAGGTGATCAGTAATGGAGAAGATAAAGAAATAGAAACTGAGGTCATGAAGTACCTCCAAAATGAAGTATTCAGTGTAGAAAATCTAATTCAGAAAGTGCCACAACAAGACAGAGCAATGGAACTCCAAATTAAGGGGAAACCAGTGGAATGGGAAGCAAATGGTCAGGTGCCATATGAAGATATTTTGGAGCCCTCCACAGAAAACCAGTACAAACATCCACTTGAAGCTGGATAGCAAGGGAAGGAACAGGAAACTGTGGAAACTTTGATTCAGTTAATGTTGAAGAGTGATAGGCCAGTGAGTTCTCATATGACAGAGCAGCGGATGGCACAGGATGAAATTGAAGAGAATGTGCCACAGGAAGATGTAGTAGAACTTTCTATAGAATGCCCACAGGAAAGGAAAAACAAAAAATGTGCCATCAGTCTAGAAGAAACCGAGCTAAGAGAAGAGTTGCTTGACTTAATAGAGATAGATAGACATATTAAGATCAATTAAAAGAAATAGACTGCAGAAGGTCAAGTTTGATAAAACAAACGAACATAGTAATTAGGAATGTCCATAGAGATTCATGCGATATAAAAGAAGTAAACAGGATACATTACTGTGCAGCTAAATTAATAACTGATAAAGTTCTACCACAAGAACACAGGGTAGTGAAGGAGAAAAAGGGGAGAAATCGAATACCGTCATGGAAGTATCGAATAGAGAAACTATAAAGCAACTAAGACAAGAAGTGTCATTGCTAGAAGAATATAGAAGAGGGAACAGATCAACAAAAATACTCAGAAAGATAGACGTGATAAAAGCAATGCACAGTATTAGAACAGATCAGGATCTATCATGCACTATCAAAAATAATAAACTAAAATCTCAGCACAGGTGGAAAAACTTAGAAGATACATAGGCAAACATAAAGGAAAAGTACAAAATAAGCAATTTACTGATGACCCAAAAAAGTTTTATAGAGAATTGGGAAATAAGGTAAAATGAATTGAAAGACCACCAAAAAAAGAAGGAATAGATAAATTTCTGAGAAATATCTATGAAGATCCTGTGGAACATAACAAAGATGCTAAATGAATAGAAGAAGTAAAAGAAAGAATAAGAAGTTTAAAGGTACAGGGTATAAAATGGGATGAAGTAACAACCAGAGAGATTTAAACAAATTTAAGAAAAGCCTCTAACTGGAAAACCCCAGGCCCAGATGCAGTACCTAACTTCTGGTTAAAAGTATTAACATCTTTGCATGAAGATTTAGCTATGAGTAAGAATTATTTAAATGTGCAGCCTGAATAGACACCAACCTGGCTAACAACAGGAAAAAACAATGCTCCTACTTAAGATTGAACCTGCAAGCTACCCTAAAAATTGTAGACAAATAACTTGGCTTCAGATGACATATAAACTATACACCAGAATTGATGCCAACAGAGTTTATAGTTATTTAGAAAAAAACTCAATTATGGCAATAGAACAAAAGGGCAATAAAAGAAAGTCATACAGAACAAAGGATCATTTGTTGTTAAATAAAGTCATACTGGAGAACTGTAAAATGGGGAAGAATTTAAGTATGGCCTGGATTGACTACAAAAAAGCATTTGATAATATCCCAAATTCATGGATAAAAAAGTGCTTAAACTGTATAAGATACACCCTACACTGATTGACTACATTACAGTGACCATGAAACAGTGGCAGACCACTTTGCAATTAAGCCATGATAAAGGAAAACTTATTATTCCAGGGATAAAAATTCAAAGGGGGATATTCCAGGCTGACTCACTGTCACCGCTGCTATTCTACCTTGCCCTTGATCCATTAAGCTGTCTACTCAACAGCTTAGGTCATGGCTATAATGTGGCTCCTGGAAAACAACAAAGTGCAAAGATTTCTCATCTTCTCTTTGTCAACAATTTGAAACTGTATAGCGCATCAGATGAGGAACTGAAAGCACAACTGCAAGTTGTCAAAACATTTTCAGGTGATATAAGAATGTCATTTGGTCTTGATAAATGCACAAAAGCAATCTTTAAAGCAGGAAAATTGCAGCACCAAGAAAACATCAGTTGGGGATGAGAATGTGATATAAAAGAATCTGAGAAAGAAGGAGTGCATAAATATTTGGGAATTGATGAAGGATAAACAATAAAACATGAACAAATGTGAATAAAACTTAGTAAGGAATACTTCAGAAGACTTAAATTAGTCCTGAAAACAGCACTGACGTCTAGGAACAAAATTCAAGCTATAAACCAATTTGCTCTTCCTATCCTAACTTACAGTTTTGGAGTGAGTGACTGACTGGCCCCAAAATGTGCTGGATAGATTAGATAGGAAAATAAGAAGGATGCTTCATGCTCACAAAATCATTTATAAAAATCAGTGCATACCAAGATTATTTATTCTCCATTCTGAAGGAGGGATGGGTCTCCTTGAATTTGACTACATGTACAGATCTGCAATCATGGGACTCCACACATATCTGTTGACCTCACAGGACCCAAACATAGTGAAAGTTTTGAAACATGAGAATAAATCTAAGATGACTTCCCTGCTTAGGCTAGCTGCAGCATATCGGCATCAAGCAGGAATGAAAATCAAACCACCAGTGGATAAAAACCAGGTAGCAACTGTGACTGCTTTAGTCCCAATACCCGGTATCCAGTAGGTGTTTGCAAAAGTGTACATCTTTTTATCTAGTTTTATTATAACCAGAGCAAGCATACCATCATTGCTTGAATATGAGTCAACTATTTCTGGAATTCTCTTTGATTTTCTGTGTAAAATTAGGACATCTCTTCTTTTGTGGTTGTAGTTTGAACTTACCAAAATCTTATAATCCTTAAAGGTTAATTTGTTTAGATCTTCTGTTACAAAGTGGGATTCCTGAATTAATGCAAAATCTGCTTTATGTAGCATTAAATATTGACACTAGTCATTTTAATGGGATTGGTGAACTCATTGACATTAATAGATATAATGTTAAATATTATCATTTGATGGAGATTGCTATTATAAGTAAAATAGAAAAGTGCTTTCTTTGATTCAGTATGACAAATGCATTTTTTAAAACTGTTATGGAGAATTAAAAACTCTAAATTTGAAAATAAAAATGTTTATTTTAATAACCTTCTGCATGGATAAAGTATATCCAGGCTTATGATACCGCTCATAGAAGCCACAAACTAACCCTCTCATGACATCTAGTGGGAATTCCTTACTACTGCAGGTTAATAGCAAGCAGAAGGGAAACTGGGTGTATATTAAAAACATACAAAAGGAAAAATTCAATCTAATATACTATGCATGAACTAAGAACATGAAGCTGTATACAATTTCTTAAAATTCCTTTTATCTAAACAGACTAAGATAAATTGATTAATCCTAATAATTATTTGTTACTACGAGTAAATACAGGACTGTAATGTCATTAAAGTAGACAGGAAAAAAGATGCATTTAAAACTGTCACTGTCAGAAGCATATTTGTAATTCTTATTTAAATATAAATGTAATTCAGATTAAATAAATCACTATTTACATCAAAACATATGCTTATAAGACTTTTTAGATAAAAAAATAATTGCTGAATGAATGAAAACACAGTTCAAATGATCATTCTTGAATCTGACTGGCTGTTAGAGTTCGGTGAAGAGAAACAGGTTCAGAGGTCATGCCTACTTCCTGGAAGACAGCACATACTGATTGTCATGATTCTGTGAGCTAACTGAAGCATTTAGAAGCTTGAGCTTCTCATAAAAGTTGTCAAAATTCCATCAAAAAAGTAAGTAGGTTGGAATTTTCTAGTGAGGTAAAGCTTTTAGGCATAACTTGTAAAATGATGAATATTTAAAAGAAAGGCTCGAAATTACCAACCATACAAAGCTATAAGATATATTAGCTAACTGAAGCACATTGCAGAAATTCAGTTAAGTAGTAAATGTATATATAATAATAAAATGTCACCACTTTCTTTTTAATTACTTAACAGTAACACAGTAAGCATTTCTCTCTTCTGCAGTTATTAAATACTATGACTAAAACAGAAAGGGAAGGCACATACATGGAGAAATAAGTATAGGATATAAAATAAATATATATATTGTTTGTCTTTTCCCGGTTAGGGGTTGCCACAGTGGAACTCCAGTTTGCTAATGATTGGCAGTAGATTTTTTTATGGTGCCAAGTTGCCAGCCTGACACCCAACCTTCAGTGAAGGCACACCCATTCACACATGCCTTTTGAACACCACTCGACCATGTGGAGGACATGCAGACTCCACACAGAAGGAACTCCAGCTGAGAATCGAACAGGAGAACCTCTTGCTGTGAGGCAACAACGCTACCATTGCACCACCGCGGCTTACATAAAAGAAATATATATATATATATATATATATATATATATATATATATATATATATATATATATATATATATATATATATATATATATATATATATATATATTTATATATTTATGAAATGAGCAAGTGATTTTATACCATTTCACTAGTAATATGCCATGTATATAAAGAGATAAAAGTGTAAAATAGTAGTGTGCAGTTGGATAAGATTTTCATTTACTTGAATTTTGAGTAATATATATTATTTATAAAGTTAGCATTGTTGTGGGAAAGATAATAGGAGAGAAAAAAAAGTTACATTGTCTTCTGTGTATGATTCCACATTATTTAGAAGGTAGAAAACAAAAAACTGCATGAAATTGAAGTTATGTATAATTATTTGTCTGTGGGTTTCATTTTTTTCTTTAATAGTCCATCATTTTTTGAAACTTGTCTTTTTAAGTTCATGAGTTCAGGTTGACTTAAAAGGTTCTTTTTTTGGACAAATGTGGATGCTTTTTTGAGACAGTCAAAAGTTTTCTTTCCTTCTGGCAGGGATAGTCTTATTCTTGCTGGAAATATGAGTTGTGCTTTAATTCCTTCCTTTTTTAATGATTTTATTAGAGGGACACTTGCTCTTCTTTTGGACATTATAAGGGGGTGAAAAGTCATTGTGAAACCTGATAGTTTAGTCACCGATTTTTAATGGAGCAAGGGACCAGGCAGTTCTTAAAACAAGGTCTTTGTCTTGAGCGAAGATAAATTTTACAATAATAGATCTTGGACAGATGTTTTTATTGGATACAGAAGTTGCAGTTAAAGACCTGTGTGCTCTTTCTATCCCGATAGATAGTGCTTCAGGTAGGTTTAGGGTTTTAGGAATCCAAGAAGTCAAGAAATTAATCTCAGATTGTCCCCCTCCACATGTTCTGGGATGCCATAGATTCTTATGTTGTTTCTCCTGGTTCTATTCTCAGTGTCATTTATCTTTTCAATGAGTCTGGTGTTTTCTTGAAGAAGAAAGTCTAGGTTATTCTCTCTGTCTGTTAACCTGTAGTCTATATCTGTTACAGGAGACAGATTACAGTGAAAGGGATTTCAGTCTTTTCATGTAAGACTTGTTTTGTGTACCCTGTAATTTCTTGGTGAGAAACCTCTGTGGTCTCTCCAATTGTTGCAGGTATCTGGTGAGGTACATAGAAAAGGGAGCATTGTACTCAATTACTGGTCTGATGAGGGCCAAATATAATGGAATTATAACATCCTTAGATCTATATATGATGCCTTTACTTATAAGATGTATCACATAGAAGGATTTCCTTACTAATGTGGATATGAGGTGGTCAAAGTTAGATTGCTATCAACCTGAGTACTCAGATCATCTACCACTGGGTCTACACTTAGGGGTGTGCTGTCTATATTGTAATTAGCAGGGATGTCAGCTTTCCCAAAGGGAATAATAATGCATTTTTTTTTTGCATTTAGCTTTAATCCTTAGCTTTGGCACCAGTCATTTGTCTGTGTTAACCCTGTCTGCAGTATATATTAAAATCATTATGAGACTCATTGATTGCTTCCAATTTGCAATTGTCAGAGAACTTGGTCAGCCATAGGCCATCCAAGTTTTCCTGGACTTCTGAGAATAAATTCCAAAGAAGTCAACTATGTTTAACAGGCATGATGTACCTTTAATGAATCCGAAATGGGTTGGGTCCAAAGTTCGGAGACTTCCTATGCTCTTGTTAATAGGGTCCATAATGACTCTTTTCATGGATTTGCAGATGAGGCTAGTCAAGCTTATGAACCTATAATTCCCAGGGTCAGTTGATGGTCACCCTTTGTGCAGAGAGTTTACTGTTTCTGTCCTCCATTCTGCCGGAATATATCCGGTCTACAGCCTGTGGTTAAACAGGGATCCAAGTGGGTCTGCTAGATCATGTTTTAAGTTGTTTAAAAGGCAAACTAGGATGTTGTCCGGTCCCATTTATGCTATGTTTTTGACCTTGGAGAGTGCTGAGATGACCTGCTCTCTTGAGATAATAGGCTGAGGAATGGTAGCAGGTATACCTTGGGGGGAGACTGGAGGGGACAGGGGGTAAGGTTTTCTTCAAATTAGTCAGCTAGTAGGTTGGTTGTTACCTCTGGTTAAGTATGGGTGGTGCCATCCACAACCAGTTCAGCACATAGCTGAGTATTCCCTTTTAGATTTCAGACGTAGTTAATGAACGCCTTATGATTATCCATAGCTAGGGAGGCTATTTTTGCTTTATAATTAGCTTTGGAGGACTTGACAAGATCTCTAATATGTTTGCTTAAGCTAGAGATGGATTTCTTCCTGCTGAGCCAGTTCCCTGTAGTTCTTGGACATTAGTTTATTTCTGTTGTAGTATAGCCTGTTTATACTAGGGGTTCACCAAGGTGGCTTGTTTTTTTTGGCAAGAATTGGTTTTAACCCGTTTAGGTACAGCAGATTCTATACAACTGCTTAGGTGGTTATACAGGACATTGATGTACTCTTCTGCATAGGAGTCCATGTTTTCTGCATTCGAGGGGGCTTTGAAACTTCTTATATATAACTTAGTAGGAGGCAATTTGTCTTTGAAAAAGTAGTAAACATTTTTGAGCTTAATGGGGTATCTGTTCTTATAATTACATCAAACAACACTAATTTATTGTCCAGTCTTACCAAGGAGGACATCACATGGGGGGGTGCAATGCTCTCCCATCTTAGTGAGTACTATATCCGGCACATTTGAGCCTCTTGTGGGTGTACTAACATGCTGTTCCAGAGCATTTGCATTGACAAAGTCCAAGAAACTCTGAGCCAGCATGTTTGTGGTTATGCATGTTCCCCAGTCAATGGTAGCATAATTAAAATCACCCATGAGTAAGGTGTTGGCCTGTATAGCAAGTGATTCCAGTAAAGTCCAGGTATGTGGTATGCTTTTCCTGTTTCATGGTGGGGGGCCTATAGCTAGCTATGATGTGGTAAGGGGCTTTGCCTAAAGTTAATTGGGCATAGAGAAGCTCGAGAGATTTGTACTGTTTAACCAGCTTCAAGATGTACTTATCCTTAATGAAGATGGATACACTTCCTCCTTTGGTTCTTTCACACTAAGTTTGTGGTCTGAACATATAGAAGGCATTGTAGCCCTGCATGGCTGGGGTGCTTTCCATGCCTTTGAACCATGTCTTGGTGACTGCACAGACGTCAGCATCTTCAAAAGTGCCGAGTGCTTCCAGGAAGTACAGTTTCTTGTTTAGACTCCTAGCATTAACCAGTAAAACCTTGAGTTTATCTAGAGAGGATTCTGTTATGCTGGGAGGTTGGTTATTTTGACTCTGCCTAAAAAAGGCACAACAGGGATGGCTAATGCCTTTGCCAATATCCAAAAGCCTAGAGGAGACAGGTGCAACCCATCTCTGACAAAGCAGCATGGCCTGTTGACCATGTCTTCCCAGGTTGACAGGTATTGGATCCCCCTGGACTGACACCAGAACCTAAGCCAATTGTTTAAATCAGCCATATTTTGTTTGTATTGTGGCATCATCCTTGGAGAAGGTAGAATGCTGTTTAAGGCTAGGCTTATACCTGCCTCTGGCACATAATCTGAGAGCACAGTCATGTCTCTTTTCATATAGTCCAGTGAGGTACGTCTAAAATCATTCAGCCCCACATGAACTATGACAGAGCCATACCGGTACTTGTGGTTGAGTGACTTGAGTGCTTGAGTGACTTGACGGCTCTTGACACCTGAAAGGCATCTAACCGTAACCCGCTCCTAATCCAGCCTGATGAGGGGAACATCCGTGTGTCTCATAATGGAGTCACCTATGACCAGTACTTTAGTGGTATTACGCCTTATGAGCTTATTTGTTGAGACATTGGTGTGTGTGTGTGTGCTGCTATGTGTTGTGGTTGTCTTTTGCATTGTTATGTGTCCAAGTTTCTCTTTGGGAGACCTCTGATCTTTTGGTACGTTACTGGTGAGTACCTCCACATATGTGGGTTTATGTGTCATTTCCTTATTTAGTGTGAGAAGTGTGTGTGTGCTGACAACCTATTTGGTATTTGATTTGTTCTTATGCGAAAGTCTTGCCTCCAATTTCCTAGTGTAACTACATCTCTCACATAAAGTATTTGCTTGTTTCAGGAGTAAGTGGTTGTTAGTATACACGAGACAACTGCTACATTGCCTCAGGATGCCCATGTCATCAGGCTGACCAAAGAGATGAATGTTTTATAAGGGAAGGGAAAGGAATGGGTTAATTTGACAGGACTGTGCTGGTAGCACTGAGACTACAAGAGGGACCTATACTTTGTACAGCCTAAGGCTGATCAATAGGGCAGTGTTGATCAGTGCGCAACTGAGTTGTTCCTAGAGCAGCCAAAATCTTGGAAGGGTTTCACTGACAGATGTTTAGGGAAAAAACTGAGCTTTTAGGCTTTTGCATCTATACAGGGCACTGCTAACAACCACTGTGAAAATAGCAGCACTGTGCAAATGTGAGGCTTAAATATGAGCAAAGAAAAACAAGTTTTAAGCTAACTGTCAATCAGGAAAGCACACAATAAGCCTTTCACCAGCAGTCCCCGACTCAGACAGGTTAGATCAGAACACTTTTGCCACAAGGGTGCAGAAAAACACCTTCTTAATATAGAATAGCTCGTTGGAGCCCAAATGTAACAAGACCACACAAACTACCTGCAGCAGCCCTACAACTAACAGACACAATGTAATACAGTGCAATTAACTACTTAAAGAAGCAGCAGATAGTATTTTTTTTCCTGAAACTGCTAAAGTGCAGTCATAGTATATAAGAGAAATGCAAAAACAAAACAACACTTTAGAGACTTTAGAGCCCTTTTTTGTACTTCCCAGCTCAGACAGATCAGGTAAACACCTACTGCCACTACATGAATAATCCCAGTCCTCCTAATGTAAAAGCACAGTAAAAGAGTGTTCGGAGTGAAATGCTACCACAAACAAACTTAAAAGATGTCCACTCAAGAGAGCTAAATCTCTTTTCTAACAAAAATAGAACATGTTGGAGAGACAGATTTGTATCATAGAGAACACCACTTCTTTGAAATTGTCTTCCTCTCCACATAAAGCAAAGTACTTCTTCACAGGTTCAGAGGTTCATAGTAGGTTACTAATCTAATGGCCATAGGACCTTTACAAGCCTAGTCATGTAATACCCATGTCCCTAATTGACTATTGCTAGATGGTTCCCTAATTGACCATTGTTAGATGGTTTGATTGTTTGCAGAGTGAATCTATGATCAGCACTAGCTGCCCTGTCCATGAGGGACATATGTGCCACCCCAGGGGTGAATTTACAGTCCCCTATCCAGTTTTCCAGGTTGCACTTAGATAGGCTCATTGAGGAGCTCTGCTTAACATGAATTGGGAGTTTATTCTAGAGTAGTGGCAGTCTCTGGGAGACATATCTGTCTCTCCAGCATGTTTTATTTAAGTCACAGGCTAGGTTGAGATCTCTGGAGTGAGTGACTCTTGTCCCATTTGATTTGCGGGCGTGCAGCATTTCCATTAGGGGAGGGTCAGAGACTGCTCTGTAGGCCAGGCATAGGTTGCCTCTCAGAAGCCTGTAGGACACAGAGTACAGCAATAGGGCTTTCAGTCTTTACATGTAGGTCATGTTTTGGAGTTCCTGAATTCTCTTTGTCAGGAACCTCTGTAGTCTCTCCAGCTGCTGCAAGTGTCTGGTGAGGTACATGCAGAAGGGAGCATTGTACTCTGTTAGTGGTCTGATGAGAGTGAAGTACAGAGGAGTTATAAAATCCTTGGTCTTGGATGCAATGTCGTTACTTATAAGGTGTGCAATGTAAAAGGTTTTCCTTACCACTGTAGATGCATGGTGATCAAAGTTTAGAGTGCTATCAACTTGTGTTCCCAAGTCACGCACCACTAGGTTTGAGCTTGAGGGTGCTGCCTATATTGTAATTTGCAGGGGCTACCTCTTTGCCAAAGGGGACAATGATGCAATTTTTTGCATTTGGTTTTAGACCCCGACTTTGGCACTAGTCATTTGTCTGTGGTATCCCCTCCTGTAATATGCTAATATCTTTAAGGGACTCAATGATTGCTCCCAGTTTGAAGTCATCTGTGAATCTTGTAACCACAGGCCATCTGCTTTCACCTGGACTTCCAAGAAATAGATTCCAAACAGTAGAGGGCCCAGCACAGAACCTTATGGTACCCCACTGGTAACTGTTCTACTAGTGGAGGTGGAATCCCCAACTTTGACAGTATGGGTTATGTCAGTGAGTCAGTTGCCTACCCATCTAGTGACATATGGGTTAATCCCAGCTGGGAGAGTTTCTCAATGATATCTGAGTGGGGGATTGATTCAAAAGCCTTGGCTAAGTCAAGATAGGCGGTACGTACTGCTTTGCCTTTGCCCAGGGCTTTGGTGACATTCTCAAAGAAGTTCACCAAGTTTAGTAAGCCAAACTGTGTCGGGTCAAGAGTTTGAAGGTTGCCTATGTCCTTGTTGATAAGGTCTTTCCCCTTTTAATTTCTCTAAGTGTTTTGGGTTTCTAATACCATGATGGGAATAGACCCCATTCCTAAGTCAAAATATGATTAAAGTTCATGAAATTAGTATTGTTTCAATCTTTGCTGTTAGTCAAAAGTGCTCTTCTCAGCACCCACAATATGCCCAGTAATGAATCCTTCTGCAATTTGTACAGTTACATGTATTGGTAACATATCTAGGTATGATTGTAAATTCTTTTTTATAAGACCCTATGCTCCTACTATTACTGGAACTGTCTAGGTATCTTTCTTCCACACTGCCCTCATTTCTGCCTACAAATCCTGGTACTTTATGACTTTAGGTCTCTCTGTACGTAAGACACTGAAGTCACTGGGTGTAGTGATTTCAATCATCAATGCTACTTTTGTCTTCTTTTCATGGACTACTACATCTGGTTTTCATACATCTATTTTTTGAAGTGTTAGTAATGGATGATCCCACATGATATAAACTTCATCATTTTCTATGATGCTTTGTGGATCATGTTTCCAGGGTTTTTAGCTACTTCATTATTATAATGTTTGCACAATCCCCAATGCAACAATCTTTCTACATTATTATGCCTTTCAGTTTACAGTCCTTCTGCCATTAGTAGATCATAACCAGCAACAAGATGTGCAACTGTTTCCAGTTCTGTTTTACAAAACCTACATTTGTCTGTTTCTCCCACATGTACAATGGACTTTGTAAACCAAAGTGTATAGTCCACTATCTTGACCTGCCAATATTAACCTTTCCTCTTTTGGTTTAAATTCACCTCTCCTTAACCATTCTGCTTTCGATTCTGATCAACATGAGGTTGTTCAAAGAGTTTCCTATACTTGCAACTATGTGTGTGCATTTTCCACATTTCTTGCCTTTTCATCTGATTCTTCACCTTATATTCTTTCTTTTGTTTTTGGGCACATTAATTTGCTACCTGATTTTTATCTACTTCTGGCTTGATTTTTATTCCCCCTTGACTTTGATATACTTCTGCTAAACTAAGCAGAGAAGTCATCTTAGACTTCTTCTCCTCACATTTCAAAACTTTCACTACATTTGGCTTTTGTGAGGTCAGCAGATATGTATGCAGTCCCACTATCCCAGAACTATACATGTAATAAATTTCAACAAGGCCCATACCTCCTTCAGAATGGGAAAATATAATCTGGTATGCACTGATTTTTATAAATCATTTGATGAGCATGAAACATTCTGCTTGTTTTCCTGTCCAAACTGTCCAATGCCTTTTGGGGCCAGCCAATCACTCCAAAGCTATAAATTAGGACAAGAAGAGTAAACTGGTTTATATCTTGGATTTTTTCCTAGATGTCAGTGCTGTTTTCAGGATTAATTTAAGCCTTCTAAATATTCCTTACTGAGTTTTATTCACATTTGTTTAGAGTTTATTGTTGATCCTTCATCAATTCCCAAATATTTATATATTCCCTCCTGCTCAAGTTTTTTTATATCACATTCTTGTCCCAAACTGATATTCTCTTGGTGCTGCAGTTTTCCTGCTTTAAAGGTTGCTTTTGCACATTTAATCAACACCAAATGACATTCTTATATCATCTGAAAAAGTTTTGATTACTTGCAGTTGCACTTTCAGTTCCTCATCTGATGAGCTATATAGTTTTAAATCATTGACAAAGAGAACATGGGAAGCCTTTACACCTTGTTGCTTTCTGGGAGCCAATTTATAGCCATAACCTAATCTGTTAAGTAGACAGCTTAATGGGTTAAGGGCAAGGCAGAATAGCAGCAGTGACAGAGTCACCCTGGAATATCCCCCTTTGAATTTTTATCCCTACAATAATAATTTGTCCTTTAGCCTGGCTTAATTGCAAAGTGGTCTGACACTGTTTCGTGGTCACTGTAATGTAGTTGATCAGTGTAGGGTGTATCTTATACATTTTTAAGCACTCTTTTATCCATGAATGTGGGATACTATCAAATGCTTTTTTGTAGTCAAGCCATGCCATGCTTAGATTCTTCCCCTTTTTACAGTTCTCAATTGACATTATGGTTTCTGTCAGTGAGTCATTTGGCTAGGTCAGTGATTATTCTTTCCATGGCCTTGCAGATAAATCTGGTTAGGCTTATGGATCTATAGTTCCCAGGGTAAGATGATGGACTCTCTTTGTGCAAGGGGATTACAGTTGCGGTTCTCCACTCAGATGGAACAAAGCCAGTGCTCAGGCTATGGTTAAAGAGAGTGCCAAGTGGATCCATTAGGTCATGTTTTAGGTTGTTTAGTAAGCAACCTGGGATGTTACCTGGTACCATAGAGGCTGTGTTTTTGGCCTTGGAGAGTGTGGATATGACCTGCTCATTGGAGATACTGGGGAGAGGACAGGTGTCAGGTGTACTTTGGGGTATGGCTGGTGGGGACGAGGAGTGAAGTTTGCACCAAATCTATCAGCTAACAGTTTGCCACTTTCCTCAGGGTCAGTATGAGTGGTACTGTTCACTATGGGTTCAGCACATAGCTGGTATTCCCTTTTAGATTTTGGACATATCTAAAAAATGCCTTATGATTGTCTTTAACCGGCAAGCTAATTTTGCCTCATAACTAACTTTAGAGGATTTTACCAGATACCTGATTTGCTTGTTCAAGCTGTGGAGGATATTCTTTCTCTGCTAACTAAGTTTATTTATTTATTTATTTATTGACATTTGTTAACCGGGTTAGTCCAACTGGGCTAATAGCCCATTTTCAGTGGAGATCCAAGGAGAAAAGCTCCAGGTTACAAAAAAAATAATGCAATAAACATGAATCTCAAACAAGAATATTAATTATAAATTACTGTACAATTAAAAGATTTGTACTTCAGTATAGTAGAGGGCAGAGTATACAAAAGGGAGTAAAGTAAGCTTGAAATTTAACACTGAATGCAAAGTGCCTAATCTATTAAACAAACTATCCAAAGTCAGGTAGAAATTATTTGGAACATTTTAACATATAGTGGAGCTAGGAGTGGTTATTAACCTAGGTTGGGTCATGGCAGGGGCAAGTCTTAGTGTTGAGAAGATACTGTTTAAGTTCTTTTTTAAAGTATAGAGAGTGGGAAATGGAGCGGATGTGTATAGGGAGTTTGTTCCAGGCTTGGACAACAGAGCATTTATAGAGAAGTTTCCCAACATGTCTTTTGGGATGGTAAGGATCTAAAAGTTGCTGGTTAGAGCTACGTAGGGTCCTGGAAGGGGAGTAGTGAGATATCAGGGTGGATAGAGCAGGGCAAGAAGATGGTTTGTATATAATAGTGTGTAATATTTGGAATTGTAGTAGTAGGAGTTTTTGGGGGAGTTCAAGCCATTGAAGGGCATTTAGGGCTAGGCAGTGGTGAGACCTGTAAGGAGAGTCTATAACAAATCGAGCTATCTTGTGGTATGCCTGTTGTAGTTTGAGCATAGTATTAGATTGGATGTTAGTTAGAATACGGGCTGCATAAAAAAGGGAGGGTAGGAGGAAGGCTTGAGCCAGGGAGAGTCTAGCGTTTACATTAAGGAACTTTTTATTGCGATATAGTAGTCCTAGTTTCTGGTGGGTTTTTTTGATACAGTGAAGTATGTGAGGGTTAAACTTAAGTTCATCATCAATGATGACTCCCAGGAGCTTTGTTTGGGGTTCAGGTTTTATGATAGTGTTGTTGGAGGATGTAATGGTAAAAGTGGACTTGTGGTGAGAGAGGGACTGGGGGAGAAAGGGCAAGAGCTTAGTCTTTTTAGGATTAAGAATGAGTAAGTTATCAGATAGCTATTTTTCAGTAGATGCAAAGATATCTTGGGTAAGTGTGAGAAGTTCAGAGACGTTGCTAGAGGTGGAGATAAGAGTGGAGTTGTTAGCGTATTGGATGAGGGAGGCTTGTTGACATGATTTATGTAGTTCGTTAGTAAATACATTCAATAGGAGGGGACCCAAGATGGAGCCCTGTGGGACACCAAATGGGACTGGAATATAAGGAGAGCAGGAAGACAGCCATTTTACTGATTGCTGCCTGTGAGAGAGATAGCTGGAGAACTAGGATAGAGAGGTAGGTGAAAGGTTGAGATTAGCCAGTTTAGTTAGCAGCAATGGGTGAGATACTGTATCAAAAGCTTTGGATAGATCAAGGAAGAGACAGGATATGAGTTTGTTGTTGTCACGGGCTTCAGCAATAGTATGAGTAAATGATAGGAGAGCAGTAGTTGTGCTATGGTTAGGGCGAAAACCATGCTGAGTGGGAGTAAATAGGTTATGCTGGAGGAGATAGTTGAGAAGTTGTGAATGAATGCATTTCTCAAGTATTTTAGAGAGAGGGGACAGGATGGCCCTCTCATTCTTAGATATCAGTTTTTTCCTTTTGTTATATAACCTGTTTACACTTAAGGTCCACCCATACCTCCAAGTCCCAAATTACTCAGTTTTTACCGAGTTCTGGGGTTCAAATGACGGGGTGCCACGATTCCCGAGTGGCATCCCTTCATTTCCGATTTTTTTCCAACTTTTTGTTTTGAAATTTTCTTTTTCACACTTTTGAGCTGACGTCATCACGTACATGATGACATCAGCTCCATCAGCCTGTCGGAATTGAGCTGAAGGGCTCACGTTCACACATTTCTGATTTTTGGCTATTTTGAATGGAATGGATCTATCTGCACGGAGAATGCAGTACTGTGTATTGATGAATGGATCATCTATCTGCGGAGAATGGAAAGGAACAACTGCTGTGAAAATGGGACTTTATTTCTGCAAGGAGAAACAACTGCTGCAAGCTGCATGGCCACAGACTTGATGTCTAAAGCTACTACTTTGTGTGTGTGTGTGTGTGTGTGTGTGTGTGTGTGTGTGTGTGTGTGTGTGTGTGTGTGCGTGTGTGCGTGTGTGCGTGTGTGCGTGTGTGTGTGTGTGTGTGTGTGTGTGTGTGTGTGTGCTTTCACAGTTCATTTTCTGACTACTTTTTCAGTTTATAAGAAATGCTCTGCCAGCTAGCATTAAATTCCTAACACTGCACAATGTGAAACACTTCCTCTGATAAAACGTGAGTAAGCACAGTCTTTTAACTGAGTTTACAAAATACAGTGAAATGGGAAGGTGACAGGGTCAGTCATTCGGTACCCCCTCAAATTCTGGCATGATCTGAAATCTATGATGTATAGACAGTTTGACAGCCTACTCAAGACAAAATTCTAATCTAATCCTCTGCCACAAAGATCACTTTGTTCTCGTCTTAGTCTAACAGCCAGTCAGGGAGTTTGGCAGGAAGTCAACAGACGAATTTGAGATGATGACTAACAGACTACACGTGATCGGCCAGTAAACATTTGGCAGTGTATAGTTTTTGTTTGTTTTATAATGAAAGTGTTTCCATAGTGCTTCAGAGGTCCAGTGTTCATTTAGTCTGCCAGCAAAGTACTTGGACATTTGAAACAATTTCTATATGAAGGAGTGCTATTTAAAGAAAAAAGTGATGTACCTTAGATTTTTGCTGACCACAACACATTTTAGAAAAAAAGGTATAACTGCATTCCGTAAACTTTAAAACATTGATAACAGATTTTAGTTGGTACAGGTGCCTACTAAAACAAACCTGCTCTATACAGTAACTCTGAGTATACCAATTTTATTGCAGTGGCTAGGCTTCAAAAGGCTTAACTGATCTTCTAGCAACCTCGGGACCTTTGAAGAATGGTGTATAATTCAATCTACAAAACATGAAAACACTTTAAAGAGGAAAGGTTTCTGAAATATAAGACACACTATGGAACTGGAGGGGTAAATTTGTGGGAATGTCAGAAGATAATTCTTCATAGAAAGACAGATAGATGAATGCAACAAGCTGCTAGGATACAAAAGAATGTTAATGCTTTTAGGAACATACTGCAATAATTAAACAGAAGTTTCTTTGACTGTGGTGTTCGCTGTGCTGCAGTTACAACCAAAGACCTAGCAGATCGTAAGGAGATGTAACATGAAAGGCAGATAAACTACTGGTGTATCATCTCAGTCCTTTGTTTACATGTAGCATACACAATATGTGAGCACTTAAAAGTTCAGTAAATTGCAGGGTTTTTATACCTTCTGACATTATATTCATGATTAGGGTTTCTGAGTGTTTCATCACAACCAAACAAATACTGATTTATTTCTTCATTTATACATTTGTTAGCTGGGTATGTGCTCTGGTTCAAAGATGCAGACCACAACAGCAAATATATTTTAAGGTAAATTGCAATGTAACTACATGAAGCACAGTAAAATAAATAATACAGAAATAGGATTACAGCACAAAGTAAATATATGTATAAATATACCTACCTATGAACCTATGAACCTGTGTGTGTGTGTGTGTGTGTGTGTGTGTGTGTGTGTGTGTGTGTGTGTGTGTGTGTGTGTGTGTGTAAGTAGACTTTTATGATGGACATGTTCTGAATAGGGCAGTTTTGTCATTATTGGTTCATGCATTTTTTTTCCATTGCCTACTGTAAAAATGTTTAAACAATACATTTAAAATGCAAGTGTGCTGTATTATACAAGGAATATAATTTAATAAAGTCAGGAAGGTATATCAAAGAATACATGTATGTTTCTTGTTTTGTGTGCAAGGAGCCTATGATTTGAAAACAGCCCAAAGGTAATCTTTATCCACCACTGGCCAGATGCATTTTCTTTGGATGTGGTGTGGGTTTCAATGCTGTTTCAATGAATTTGAGTTTCAAGAGCAGATAATTTTTAATGCCAAGCCTATTTTCATTGTGAGACAGTATTGCTTTGTTTACCAGATGTCTTCATGTTTTGTGCATTGTTGTGGTGTAAAATGTAAACATAAAATCCAAATAATCATTGTAGAAGTAAAGCAGTATGCACACATTAGTGTTTATGGTAAATGGGGCGAAATAGCTAGGTAATGGGACATTGGAATGGCTGCAGGGGGACTCTGGTACTATATTTTGGTTCTGTTCTTCAGTTTGCATTTGAAAGTGAGCATCTCACAATTCCATTGGAGTGGGTGGAGTTATGTAATTATGTATGCAAATTTTACATTAATCAGCGTACAGATTTGCACCTATTTTTCATGGGCCTTGTCCAGATTTTTGATGTTTCCAGGTTGAGAGGTATGGGTCCACCAGGGTGGCTTGTGTTTCTGGGAGGACTTGGATATGATCCTGTCAGGTACAGCAGAGTCAATACGGTTGTTTAAGTGGCTTTACAGGGGTTCCTGTGCATAGAGGTAATTGTTAGCTGTTTTAGCAAGCAGTTTGAAACTTTTCAAACCAACATTTAGTAGGCTATAGTTTGTTTTGGAGAAGTTTCTCATTTTTATTGCTCCTGTAGAGGTGTCAGGTCTGATCGTTACTTTGAATGAGACATATTTGTGGTGTGACCTTACTAGTGAGGGAAGAACACAGGGGATAGTGCAGTGACCCCCCCATATTGGTGAATACTAAGTCCAGAACATTTGAGCCCCTTGTGGGGGTGCAGATTAACTGTTCCAGAGCATTTATATTTACAACGTCCAGGAGCCTCATGGTGATCGAGTTTGTGCTTGTGTACATCACCCACTTGATAAAAGGATAGCTGAAATCTCCCATGACCTAGATGTTTGGCTGTATAGTGAGTTACTCAAGCAATTCCAGGTAGGCAGTGCGCTTCTTATAGTTCATGATGGGGTATCTTTAGCTAGCAATGATGTAGTAGGGTGTTTTACCTATAGTTATTTGCACCTGGAGTAGCTCAAGAGATTCATACTGTTTAACCAGCCTCAAGGTGTATTTGGATTTAATGAAGATGGATACACCTCCACCTTTGGTTCTGTCATGCTCATTTTGAAGTCTGAATGTGTGGAAAGCCTTGTAGTCCTGCACAGTCAGGGTTCTGTCTGTGGCCTTGAACTAAGTCTTAGTGATTGCACTGATGTCAGCATCTTTCAAGGTGAGGAGAGCTTCCAAGGAGTGGAGAGTCTTGTTTAGACTCCTAGCATTAAGCAGCATAACCTTGAGTATGTCTGTAGTGGATTTTTTTATGTCAGAAGTATTGTTGTTTTGGTATTGCCTAAAAAAGGCACTATGGGGGTGGCAAGCATCTTTGCCAGTATTTGAAAGTCCAGAGGGACAGGTGAAGATCATCTCTGGCAAAGCAGCGTGGTCTGCCAACCATGTCTTCCCAGGCCGACAGATACTGGATCCCCCTGGATTGACACCATAAGCTAATCTAACTGTTGAATTCAATCATTTTTTTGTTTATACTATGGCATCATCCTGGATGAAGATAGAATACTGCTTAGGGCTAGGGACATACCTGCCAGGGACACATAATCTGAGAGTTATGACATGTCCTTCTTCATATAGTCCAGGGAGGTGCATCTCAAGTCATTCACCCCAACATGTAGTACGACAGAGTCATAACGGTAATTGTTGTTGATGTTCTTGAGTGTGTGCATGATTTGTTGGATCCTGGAACCTGATAGGCAGCTGACTGTGACCTTCTACTTGTCCAGCCTGGTGAGGGGGATATCTGTGTGCCTTACTATGGAATCTCCTATGATCAGGACATTTGGTTTTGAGGTGTTCTGCCTTAGCAGCTTATTCACTAAGACACTGGTATGTGTATTGTTATGTGTTGTAGACTTTGGTATGTATGAGCTGTTTGATCTTGGGAGGTCTTTGGTCTTTTGGTAAGCTCTTAGTGAGTACCTCCACTTATGTGGGTTTATGTGTCGTAACTTTATCTTGTGTGACAGGAGAGGTGTGTGTGCTGACAACCTGTTTGATGTCTTGTTTATTGTTATGTGAGAGGATTAATTCCAGTTTCATAGTATAGTTACATCTTTCACATACTATATTTATTTGCTGAAGGAGCAAAGTATTCATGAGGCCATTACTATATTGCCTCAGGATACCCAAGTCAATCTGGTTGGTTGGAGAAATGTTGGGAAACTGACCGCCCATTGTAGCAGGTTAAACCAAAAGTATTGTTAGGGAGTGGGCAAGTTAGATCAGCTTTTGCTCTTGGGATAGTCAGGGGACTTATTTTATTGAGTATTAGGAACTAAAAAGTGTGGCAATGCTGCTCAGTGCTCAGCTGAGTTGCCCACAATGCAGCAGTGTGCAGCTGAGTTTCTCCCATTGCAGCAGTGCGCAGCTGAGTTTCCCACAGTGCAGCAGGGAAGCCTGGGAGGGTTCCAATGACTGTTCTCTAGGGAAAAAAGTTGTATCTAGACATTTACATCTTACACTATTCCAACATAATCTGGACAAATGGACCAGTAACCACAAATTCACCCCTAGTTTATAACCCTTGTCCCTCATGGATAGGGGCAACATGTAAATATTCTGTTCATCTCTGGGTTATTCATACTTATAAGGGCTAAACATTTCATAGGAATTCAAGATTAAGTTCCTAAAGATCCTCATGGATCAAGAGCTTAGTAAATTCCTATGAACCTATGAATTTTGTATTGGTCAGAATATGTTTGTTGATGAAAAATGTGTTGTTCTGTTTCCTTTTTAAGTGAATTAGAGTAATATTTAAAAATTTTACGTGATTTTGATCTCTTTGTCTCCCTAGTGTTTGTTTTGTTTTGCCCGGAATTCTTGAGAATAGAAGTTATGAGGTATGGGTTACAGTGTTCTGTACAGGCTATGCTGAGTAGTACATGTCTAAGTTACACTGCACGTCAAACATCTCCACATATAATTTAGCAAAAAGAATAATGCATGCTGGAGATGTAAAAGTGAAGTGAAGGTGGATTGGTCTAATATGTTTTTTGATTGTGTTGCCTTAAAAAAGTACTGGGAAGACATTAATAACTTTCTGCAAGCCTTATTCTCAGATAACTTTAAACTTTCTAAATCTATGGTTTTATTTAACACCCCAATACCTGAGTGTATCAAGGAAAATAAGTATCCTATGGCTTGGTCTATATTTACTGTTGCAAGAAAAATGATAACAAGAAATTGAAAATCTGAGACTTCTCCCTCATTCCAAGAATTTAAAAATCTTCTGACTGAGGTTTGTCATCTGGAATTATTAACCATTAAATCAAGATCCATCAGGAATACATCGTTGTACAATATATGGAATAAATTATATGATTTACTGGTTCCCTATTAGAACCGCAAAGGTCCATTTACGCGAATACAGAAACGTCAACACATATTCAGCGAACTGCAAAAACACCGATCATCCTGAAGCACGAAATTCGAAATGTCAAATCGTCATAGTTGGCCCTTCTGAGGTATAGCTCCTTAAGGTAAGTGTGCGATAGTTACGGACCTCAGGGTTAGGGTGCGGGTTAAGGTAAGTGCTTAGATAGTAATGTATGCAAGGTTTAGTGTAGGGTTAGAAGAAGGGTTTTGTTTAGTGTATGTATGTGGTTTATTTATTTTGTTTGGTTAGGTAGTATGTAGCAGGCGGTGGGGTTGGCCAACTATGACGATTCAAGATTTTGAATTTTGCGGTTTAGGGCGTTCAGTGTTTTCGCAGTTCGCACAATATGTGTTGCTGTTTTCTATTCGCTGAAAAGGTCTTTTGTGCTTATAATATAGACCCGATTTACTAGGAAAACAATCTGTCAATTGAGGAAATTGTTAATATACACCAACATTCATATAATGTACATTTGTGAACGTCTTTGTAAATATTTTAGTTATGTGTGTTTAATATTGTTTTGCTTTTTTTATTCAAGTTGAAATATTTGTGAACATCTTATAAGAATATTTGCTTTTATTTTGAAAATTAATAAAGTTGTTTTCAAAAAAAAAAAAATCTCTACATATACCACACTGGATGAAGGATGCCAGCAATATTTGCAGTGGTGCCTAAGGACACATGAATACACGCTTGTCTACACAATCTGAGGTGTGCAGTTACAAGTGACTGGGGAAGAGATGTTGGTCATGGAATGGAGGGTCATCAGTGTCATAGATGATTTCCTCTGTTGACCGGGTGTGGAAACCACTATGGCCTTCTGCAGTATGGTCACTGCAATGGTAGGTGGATACATGGTGACAATTTTTGGACACTTACGTGTAATGATGGTCCTCTGTGTCTGAGCACCTAATATACGTATAGAGCACATAGTCACTGGTCAGTGTCAGCATGGGCTTCCTGGCATTAGTCTGGGAAGATGCAGCAGGGCTACTAACCTAGCTGCTATACATATAAGGTGTACAGTGTCTCATCACTCCCAGAAACTGGGTCTATGCTAATGTTCCCCACATGCAGCCCCATAGAGGCTGGTGGCCACACTCTCTCCCAAACAGGCATCACCCATGGGTCATGAGTGCCTGGAGCAGGACTTTGTTCTCAGTAAAGCTGAACTAATCCAAACTATGCATCTGCCAGCTTTGGTGGGCACACATACACCTAGGAAAAGAATAGCCCATATTAGCAGAGAGAGTGACATACGTGTATAGTGAGGTACCACTGCCAGAAATATGTTAGCCTGCAGAGTCATCAGAAAACAGAGTTACACTAGGATATGTAGACAGTAGGGACATAGAAATTCTGGGCATTGGGGTATGCCAGTGGTTAGCAAACTGTGTTATAGTATGAGGGCACCTCTAAATGGATGTAGTTATGGTGTTTATATAATCCATAGTGATCTACTAGAAGCTGTAGGGGATGGAGACTTTCCTGATAGCAGGTCTGGCGGCTCATAGGGGTACTTGGGTGACACAAGATTACAAGGATATCATGCAAGGGATAGCATGTATGGATATCTCCAGCTGCTGTACCCATGACAGATGAGCTATATACCATGTGAAGGAATGGTGAGAGAGCTGTATGTAGGTTGTCTGCAGCTGTCTGTACCAAATCAAAAAAGTCCATATCACTAATGCAGCCATAAATGCAGCAGTATCACCTTTGCTTAGTTTCACAGAGGTACACACAGGTCTGTGATAGTGGTTGAATTCAGACCAGGGCATCCGGGGGGAGGGGGGTTGCAATTCTGATACAGTGGGCTGCCATCCCTTGAATACCATTGCAGTTTTACAGATGTATAATCTACACAGTCTACATCTGCAGGTGTATGCTGCAGGTAAGCATAGTACTGAATACTATACTTACGTTACTGTTATGAAAGGATATGCAAATGCTGTACTACCCTTTATTACAGTACTATAGACCACTGTTTACCTCCTCTGGGCCCTGTTGTGGTGCTTAGCTACTTCTGTGCTGTCAGTCAATGCTTTAGAGGCTCATATATGTCTGCTTCTGATTCTTTTTTTCTTTTGGTTCTCCCACTGCATTATTCTTTCCAGGATGCTACAGTGCCCCTGTCTATTGGTGCATCTACCAGCTTCTTCTACAGCCCCTGGACAATCTCCATTCTAAGGTTGGGGCCAGCACAGAACCTAAGGGTATCCTGTATGGTTATGTCATTGATTACTTCCACCAGGGATTATCTTTTCTTTTTTATTTATGACAAACCCCTTGGTCCCACTGCACATATTCTCTTGTTTTCCACCTGAGAACTGCTCCCATCTATGGACCATGCTTCCCTGTAGGGAATGCCTAACTGAATGCTGTCTTCTAGAATGAGCATGTCCATCCCTCCCTGCCAGCATGTTAGATGACTAAGCCGCTAATTGAATCCAGGTCACCTCGACCATAGCTAAGGATTTATCACTCGAAACCACGATACTGGCTTCTACTCCTTTGTTGTATATTTTGATAACAGACGTGGCAGATTGCCCATGAAAGGTACTAATATATGGGAGTTTGTATTGTGTACACATTTATTTATTTATTTAATTTTTATTTTATTTTATCTATATTTTGTTTACCAGGTAGAGCACTGATCACAGCAAAACCAGTTGCTGACTTAGCCTGGGTTACAAAAAAAGTGACAAGTTACAACCAAAACAGGAACACAAAAGTAGCAAAAAATAGTCACAAAAAAGTGAGATACTATATGCAAATTTTACATCATGTTGATGTGTACCTTCTATAAGCAGAAAAGTGGAATCAGTGGAGTAGAAAGAAAAAAGTGAGATGTTTAGCCTTTGAAATTGTAAGGATAACACAAGACTTTTAGAGGACAAAGCAAGAGATAAATAACAGTCAAGACACAGAATCCAAGGATATAGAGAAATCAAGGAAGGTAATATTTGTAAGCTAACACTGAGCAAGGAGAAAGAGAAATTATGTACATATTTACAGGAAGTAAAAACATAGCTGTAGCACACAGAGAAGGGGTGTAAGTGGGGCAACATGCAAGGAAATTAATGTTGTGAGAGTAGTGTTAAATAAATGATATGTCTTGTGTTCTGGCATTTGCATTTATATTGGTCAAACTGTTTTGAGTTGTGGTCTGAAATTAATGTAGTTCGTATGCTCACTGAGACAGTGATGAAGAGATTGCCACAGTATACTTATACTTACATTGTTTGCTTCTTTTAATCCTATTTTCCCCACAGTGTTATTTTAATTTAAAGATTATTTACAGGAGTTTTAAAAGTCTTGGTTTACGGCAGAAACTAGTCAGAGCTATGTAGTTTAGTAGATGGGATTTGAAGAATACAGCCTACTCTACCCTGCCTTTTGAGGTTGTAGGTTGGGATAGTAATGAGAAGTTTCATTGCAAGTAGAGAAGGGTTATCTTCGTACAGTATTCTCAGTAGCTGTTATTCCAGAAGTAAGTCGAGTCTGGCTTGTACAGGGAGCCACTTTACCTTGGATAAAGTAAGGCAATGATTTTCAAGGTAAGAGGGACTGAAGCGGTATATATTATTAGATAAGATCAGTAGTGTTGATGTACTTTTGTCAGAAATGCTGGCAAACAACGGTAAGCCATATTCAAGTTGTGCAAGCAGGACATCTTTCCCAGTTGCTGCCCTAGCAGGTGATGAAAAGAAATGAGATATTTTCAGAGTTCATAAAAAGAGGCAGTCGATTTTAGTTCTAAGTTTTTGACTGGTCAAGCTAGATGCCTAGGTATGTGAATAAAATGCTGGTGTTTATGAGGTTGTTGTGCTGGTCAACAAGCCTGAGGGAATGTGGAACTTTTGAAAGTATTTTCTTAGTACAAAAGTGCACAGCCCTGTTCTTTCAAAGGTTAAGTAACAGCTTTTTTGGAAGTGAGCTAGTAATTTAGGTCCAGAAGGTCAGTTTGTAGTTGGGATTACATGTTGCTATGATATGGATCTGTAGATACCTATGTCAATAGCATATAAAAATATATATGCTAATGATGCAGGATTATGCCAGTGTCTGCGAATCACTACGTCTCACAGAAGTGAATCAACAACATAAGGTGTAACATATTGTGCAACGCAACACCAACATGCCAGGCATGTCCTCTACTTCCAGTAGGTTGTGCTATGCACCAACATGCCAGGCATGCCCACTACTTACAGTATGTTGTGTTTTATACATATATATATATATATATATATATATATATATATATATATATATATGTATGGGAATCAGTCCTAAATCCTGAATTACGGAATCTTGAGACTCTGAATACCTAAGACCAGAATCTCGAGATTCCGTAATCTCGAAAGTAAAAAAAAAAATAAATGTAACAAAAAAAAGATTCAGACAGGTGTATGCATGGGGCAAGCCCCCCTACACCCCCTGCACTTAAATATACCAATTCCAAGATCGCACTACAGTGGAGTGAATGGCAAAATTTCTGTTCCACTCTGCATGGCACTATTTTGCTGTTCACTCCACTGTGGTGCAATCTCGGAGTTGGTATATTTAAGTTGCAGGTGGTGTGGGGGCGCAGGGGGGCTTGCCCCCCTGCATATGCTTTCAAAAAAGTTTTTTTGTTTGTTTTTGATATTATGGAATCTCGAGATTCTGGTATTTGAGATTCATTGTCTCGAGATTCCGTAAGTTGAGATTTAGTAGTGATCCTATATATATATATATATATATATATATATATATATATATATATATATATATATATATATTTTTTTTTTTTTTTTCTATAACACAGTGCTACAGTGCATTGATAGCAATTCAAGGTACCATGTAGGATGTAATTCTCCAGCTGCCATTTTGTATTTATGTAAATTCATGGTGATGGCTACCAGTATTAACTAAACAAAAACGTGATGGGATATAGACGAAGCAAGTATTAACAAGAACTCCCAATAAACTCAAAGTCAGTTCCAACGAATTTATTCCAAACAGATATCCACAGAAAAGCGCTTTCGCTATACAAGCTTCCTCAGATCTAAACAAATTGGATTAACATAAGTTGAGGTATATATACATAATTTAAATCAATTAATTTATCAAGTCTTAAAGAAAAATACCAAATTTTACCTGATAAAAACTTTTAAAATGTATAAAAACTATTGATTGTATATAAGAAATACATGAAAAATACTTAAAAAGCATGCAAATGCATAGAAGTCTATATAAATGTGAAAAAAAAGGTCCGCAGAGGACAAGATCCATGAGCTGGGGCAGACAAAAAAGAAAGTTTTCAGGGGAACCATTACCACATCAAACCTTAAAGAAAATGTGGACCAACAAACATTAGTACACAACATATCTAGTGTCACACTATCTCTTGATGATGTAAAGTTGTTAAGTAAAGGGCTTAACTTCATTCCTAAGAGCAGAAGTAGATTGGTTGATATTACCATGGACTTAAAATTATTTTGTAGAAACGTCATGTTAAAACTTTTGTATAAAAATCCAAGTAGTGAGTCAAGCAACAGCAGACACTTCACCTTTAGAAATCTGAGTGAGTATGTACCTGCACATCATCCCCTTCTAGAGGCATTTTTAAAACTGACAGAAGATGAATTATATAAATATTATGATGATCACAGTATTAATGGTAGATCTAGGAAAAGAGATAATCTCACCTGGAATGAAAGACAGAGTCTTAAGAAATTACAGGATGACTCCACTATTGTAATTAGGCCTGCCGATAAGGGCGGCCGCATTGTAGTGATGGATGCATCGCATTATTATACCTCTATGGAACATATGTTGAGTGATAGTTTTTACGAAGTTATCAACATGGACACTGTTCATGATATTATCAGATATGTTAGTGACACTCTGCTAAACATCTTTAAGAGTAAGTTGATAGACAAGGAACTCTATGACTACCTAAGTATCAAGACACCACTTATTCCCATTATTAATGGGTTACCAAAAATACACAAAAATACCAGTGATCCACCCATGAGGCCTAAAGTCTCGGGCCGTGGATGGGTAACCGAGCACTTATCTGTTTATATAAGGAGACATCTTAAGCAGGCTTTAAATGGTAACTCTTTTGTTTTGAGAGATTCCAAACAGTTTTTAATAGAGTTATATGAGAGCATTGAACAGAATGATACCACATCTGACCTCTTATTTGTTACTTTCGATGTACAGTCACTATTTACAGTTATTAGGATAAATGGAGAGAAGGTGGAGGTACGTAGATCAGAAAGAGGTATGAGACAAAGATGTTTTCTGTCCCCTCTATTGTTCTTCTTGGTTATTGATAAGTTGGTGCAATGGCTGAGGGATCTGATAGAGTGATAGTGAGAATGGGAGAAAGGATCAGTGTGAATCTATTTGTTGATGACTGCATGTTATTACTGCAGGAAATAGACTGGATGCTATTGCAAGTATTAAAGATATTCGAGAGGTTTGGGAAGGTGATGGATTTAAGATACAATCCAAAGAAGGAAGTAATAAATATTTGAGGGTTAAAGTATATATATTGGTAAAGAAGATTCAGGAATGTAAGGATCTGTGCCAGAAAGTAGGGAAGATGCTGGATAAGTGGGTACAAAAAGTAGATATGTTATGGAGTAGAGCAGAGAGGGAGCAAGTTACGCGTTTGCCACTGGTTTTATATCAGCTGAAACGTGGCAACATGCCTGCAAAGGAGGTAGTTGGGGAGTTGGAGAAAGTTTTAGCAGATATGTATGGAGGGACAAGAACCCATTCCTACCATAAACCAAGACTTTTAAAACTCCAGTAAATAATCTTTAAATTAAAATAACACTGTGGGGAAAACAGGATTAAAAGAAGCAAACAATGTAAGTGTACAAACAGTAAAGAGAAAAATCAGAAATACTGATGCAGACATAATTTCTGGCAGATATTTAAATAAAACATTAACCTGTTTCCTTACCTTAAATAAAAGCATTTAGTTCTCAGCTCTACCCACAATTCAGAAACAATCAATCCCTTTGACCTCAAATAAAGAAACACAAGGTTACTTTCTGCCTTTAATCATGATCGTTTAAAACTCAAGGAAAAGCATCAAATCAAAGCAGCATTGCAGTAAAACAATGGGTACAGTGAAGAAAGCAGTGCAAGTATTCAAATGGCAAAAATAAAGAAATAAATATTAACACAGCTGCTTTTTCTTAGCTTTCTCAATACCATTTCCTCAGCTCCATATTTAAAGCCATCAGGCAGGATGCCACATGATCCTGCAAGCTTTTCCTAGTCTGCTTTATGGCACTTCTTATTTATTTAGACATTTTACTGTATATCTAAGGACAGAGTTCATAGTGCCATCTGTCACATCAAATTTACAATTTATTTGCTTTTCAAAGTATTTGTTTGGCTTATCTTGAAAGATTGTTTTCTTCTTTAGAACTGCCAGGGCATCTTGATATTGGGGGGGGGGGTGCTAAGATCAGAAGGCCTATAATCATAAGACTCTTATAGATTGAACAAAGCCCTATAAGCCATATTTGTTAATTCAGGGGTGACATACTGGTTTATTCAATTGTTGTTTGTTGACAATGGCCTAAAACATTCTTTTAGTTTTTGCACTGCTAGTGTGTCTCTCTGCTGGCTGTGAGATGTAACTTTGCCATGTTTGCTGGGCACTTCTTTTTTTTTTTCCTAGCTAAGCAGGTCTTGAAATACGGTAGTGTTTTCATCAACCAAGTACTGCTAATGTGGTCACGTACAGCACACACTAAGTGCATGGAAGAATTGAATTCCTTTCATTAAGTCTCAGATTCATTAGAAGCAATAGGCTTTGTATATCACTGTGCATGTTGTACTTTACCAGCCACTGTAGCACTCAGCATGTGTATAAAGTTACTGAGCACGTACACAGATAGTGCAAATTTGTATAGTCAGCCAGAGTGAATGCATTCATGAGTGGAGATGCACATATGAGTGTGTTTGAAGTAATGAGTGAATCAGTTAGCTTAAATACAAGTTCTAATTACAGCTCCTGACAATATTTATGAACAATATATATACTGAACCCATACACCACTTCATCGTCTCTTTTGAATGCATGAGACAAGCAACATGCTGTCAGAAGTGGGATCCAAAGTGAAGCAGCACACAAGCCAAGAAGCACGCAGTTAAAAATGGAGAAATATACTGGAGTGAACTCGCAAACAGGTCAGTGGTTATTCAGAGCTACTTAAATCCATTTAAATGATTTTTCAGTCGCTGAATGTTTGGCGAAGCATTCAAAACATTCAAAATAATTACCAAGATAAACAAAATGTCCGAAATTGTGACATACTGATAAAAGTATTTGAAATAAATACAAAAGTGTTTGAAAATATTTCCAAAATGTTTAAAATGTACAGAAAGGCTAAAATTATTCACAATGTACTACTTTTTCACATTACTTAAAGCTATTCAAAGTGTCCAAAGTTTTTGGAATGTTTGCAGTGTTACAATGACGCCTTTTCAAAGAGATTGTTGTGCATTGAATCATAATTATGAGTACCTGGTCTATGCTTATGTTTAAACACTTTTTTTTTGTTATGGCAGAGTGATTTCACAGACCTGAACAGTTGGAGTTTGACACCAATATTCCTGAGAATTGGAGAGTGTTTGAACAAGAATATGATATTTTCATACATGCTGCTTTTTCTGATAGAGACGCACATACAAAAGACTTCATACATCTTAATTTAGCAGGCTCAGAAGCCATTGAGAAGGAGTGCTCATTTGTGTATGCACCTGCTATGTATGGAGGGGAGGGGGAAAACCTCCATCTGTTGATACAGGCTGAAACACAGGAAAAACCTGAGTGCTTAAAATGTAATTTTAGAGAAATGTGTAACCTTCAAACTAATATTACAATGGAAAGGCACTCATTTTACACAAGAAATCAAAAACATGGTGAAACTATAGCAGCGTATATTACTGACTTGAGAAATAAAGCTAAAATGTGCAGATCAGCCACTGGGGGATGCACGAGCCAGTGTATTTCTTCGTGCTGGTCCCAAACCCAAATAAATGGGGAGGGTTATGTCAGGAAGGGCATCTGATGTAAAATTTTTGCCAGAGAAAATATGTGGACAACAATACAGGTTTCCATACCAGATCGGTCTAGGCCCAGGTTAACAACAACAGCCTTCAGTACTCTTAGCCAATAGGGTGCTGGTGGAAATTGGGCTACTGTTGTCCAAAGGAGAAGAAGAGGGGGAAGGAATGTCTGCAGGCAGGAGGAGAGGAGTAAAGTTAGGAGTGCGGAAATGAAGGTAGGAACTTTGAATGTTATTGGTATGACTGGTAAAGGGAGAGAGCTAGCTGATATGGTGGAGAGAAGGAATATTGATACATTGTGCATGCCAGAAACCAGATGGAAGGGGAGTAAGGCCAGGTGTTTTGGAGGCAGTTTTAAATTGTTCTCCCATGGTGTGGATCGGAGGAGAAATGGGGTGGGGTTATCCTGAAGGAACAGTATGTCAAGAGTGTTTTGGAGGTGAAAAGAGTGTTGAATAGAGTGATGTTTATGAAGATGGAAACTGATGATGTGATGATGAATGTTGTTAGTGCATATGTTTAGCAAGTTGGGTGTGTAATGGATGAGAAAGAAAAGTTTTGGAGCAAGTCAGATGAAGTGGTGGACAGTGTACCCAAGGGTGAGAGTGTGGTGATTAGAGCGGATTTCAATGGGCATGTTGGTGAACGGAACAGAGGAGATGAGGAGGTGATGGGTAGGTATGGTGTTGAGAGGAATGCAGAAGATCACATGGTAGTGGGTTTTGCAAAAAGGGTGGACATGGCTGTGGTGAATACATATTTTAAGAAGAGGGAGGAGTGTAAGGTGACATACAAGAGTGGAGGAAAATGTACACAGGTGGATTACATCCTATGCAAGATGCCCAGTCTAAAGGAGATTTTAGACTACAAACTGGTGACAGGGGAAAGTGTAGTTAGGCAGCATAGGATGGTGGTCTGTAGGATGACGGTGATCAAGAAGAAGAGGAGGAGAGTGAGGGCAGTGCCAAGGATCAGATGGTGGAAGTTGAAAAAGGATAACTGTAAGGTGGAGTTCAGGGAAGAGTTAAGTCAGGCACTGGGTGGCAGTGAAGAACTACCAGATAGCTGGGCAGCCACAGTAGAGATGGTAAGGGAGACAACTAGAAAGTTGCTTGGTCTGACGTCTGGACAGAGAAAGGAGGACAAGGAGACCTGGTGGTGGAATGAGAGAGTACAGGAGAGAATACAGAGGAAGAGTTTGGCAAAGAAGAAGTGGGATTGTCAGGGAGATGAAGAAAGCAGACAGGAGTACAAGGAGATATGGTGTATGGTGAACAGAGATGTGGCAAAGGCTAAGGATAATATGTGTTGTATGAATGGTCGGACACTAAGGAGGAAGAAAAGGACCTGTACCGAATGGCTAGACAGATGGGCCAAGCTGGGAAAGATGTGCAGCAGGTTATGGTGATAAAGGATAATGAGGGAAACATACTCACAAGTGAGGAGTGTGTTGAGTAGATGGAAAGAGTATTTTGAGGGCCTGATAAATGAAGAGAATGAGAGGGAGAGAAGGTTGGATGATGTGGGGATAGTGAATCAGGAAGTGAAACAGATTAGCAAGGAGGAAGTAAGGAGAACAGCTATGAAGAGGATGAAGAATGGAAAGGCTGCTGGTCCAGATGACATATCTGTGGAAGCAAGGAGGTGTTTAGGAGAGATGGCAGTGGGGTTTTTAACCAGATTGTTTAACAGAATCTTGGAAAGTGAGAGAATGTCTGAGGAGTGGAGAAGAAGTGGAATTTACCAATTTTTAAGAACAAGGTTGATGTGCAGAGCTGTAGTAACTACAGAGGGATAAAACTGATCAGCCACAAAATGAAGTTAAGAGAAAGAGTAGTTGAAGCTATGTTAAGAAGGGAGGTGATAATTAGTGAGTAGCAGTACAGTTTCATGACAGGAAAGAGCACTACAGATACAATGTTTGCTCTGAGGGTGTTGATGGAAAAGTATAGAGAAGGTCATAAGAAGTTGCATTGTGTCTTTGCGGACTTAGAGAAAGTATATGACAGGGTGTCTAGAGAGGAGTTGTGGTACTGTATGAGGAAGTCAGGAGTGGCAGAGAAGTATGTAAGAGTGGTACAGGATATGTATGAGGGCATTGTGACAGTGGTGAGGTCTGCCGTAGGATTGGCAGACTAATTCAAGGTGGAGGTGGGATTACATCAAAGATCATCTCTGAGCCCTTTCTTATTTGCAATGGCGATGGACAGGTTGACAGATGAGATCAGACAGGAGTCCCAGTGGACCATGATGTTTGCGGATGACATTGTGATTTGTAGTGAGAGTAGGGAACAAGTAGAAGAGACCCTGGAGAGGTGGAGATATGCTCTAGAGAGGATAGGAATGAAGGTCAGCAGGACTAAGACAGAATATATGTGTGTGAATGAAAGGAGGGAGAGAGGAATAGTGGGGATGCAGGGAGTTGGGGAAGGTGGATGAGTTTAAATACTTTGGATCAACAGTTTAGAGTAATGGTGAGTGTGGAAGAGAGGTGAAGAAGAGAGTGTTGGCAGGGTGCAGTGGGTGGAGAAGAGTGTCAGGAGTGATTTGTGACAGATGGGTACCAGTAAGAGTGAAAGGGAAGGTCTACAAGATGGTAGTGAGACCAGCTATGTTATGTGGGTTGGAGACAGTGGCACTGATGAAAAGACAGGAGCCAGAGCTGGAGGTGGCAGAGTTAAAGATGTTAAGATTTGCACTGGATGTGATGAGGATGGACAGGATTTGAAATGAGTATATTAGAGGGTCAGCTCAGCTTGGACGGTTTGGAGACAAAGCCAGAGAGGCGAGATTGCTTTAGTTTGAGCATGTGCTGAGGAGGGATGCTATGTATATTTGAAGAAGGATGCTAAGGATGGAGCTACCAGGTAAGAGGAAAAGAGGAATGCCTAATATAAGGTTTATGAATGTGGTGAGAGAGGACATGCAGGTGGTTGGTGTGACAGAGCAAGATGCAGAGGACAGGAAGAAATTGAAACAGATGAGCCACCGTAGCGACTCCTAATGGGAGCAGCCGAAAGAAGAAGAAGTGCAGATATGGTGATTTTCAAGATGAGTTGATAAAGGACAAACTTGTGTGTGGTGTCAATAATGATGCAGTGAGAAAGATTTTGCTTTGAGATAGTGATTTAATGTTGAGCAAAGCCACAGAGGTTTGTCAAATATATGAGCTTAAAGAAAAACACACAAATATGGTTAAGAATGAAAAAAATGTGCATGCAGTAACTAACAGTGCGAATGTTGATAGTATACAACATAAGATTGGGTGCAAATGGAGATATAAACCAAAGGCTGTAGCAGCTTCTAACCCTAACCATAAACTGAATAGGGCCACATCTACCAACCTTATTGTTAACTGTTGTAATTGTGGAGGCAACCATGAACCTAAATGAGAAAAGTGCTTAGCTTTTGGTCAGCAATGTCACAAATATAAAAAGTGGAATCATTTCAAAAGGCTTTGCAAGTCTAAAGTGGCAAATCATTTTATTAAAAGAGAGTATCCAAAGAAGCAAGTAGATGAGATAGAAAAACGTGAGCAAACTTTTTATGTTGATGGTGTCTCTGTGATTGATGAAACTGTTAACACAGTAGATTATCAGCTGGCAGCAAAGAATGAAATATTTTGTACTGTTAGGATTAATGGAAAACCCGAAGAGCTTAAAGTAAATACTGGGTCCAAGTGCAATGTTATATCAGAACAAATGTTTGCCAAAGTACGAGCTGGTGAGAAACTTGATTCAGCACAGAATGTGCAAAACTTGTTGCTTATGGTGGTGAAGAGATTCAAACTGATGACGCAGTAGTTCTCACATGCCATTCTGCTGGGAACAGCTATGACGTGCAGTTTTATGTAGTCAAAAGACACCTGCAGTCACTGTTAGGCTTCAAAGACAGTTTGAGAATGTGAATGATTTCATTTAGTAAGGAAATTTATCATATAACTCTGAACAACCACGATAGTTTTACACAGAATATTTTTCATGAATATGCTGATATTTTCAAAGATGAGCTTGATAAACTACCAGTCACATATTCCATGAAGTTAAACCATGAAGTAAGCCCAGTTATAGTAAGACCAGCAAGGAAGATTCCAGTAGCAATGCTGAGTAAAGTTAAAGCAGAACTTGACACAATTATGAATTTAGGTGTGATAACTCCAGTTGCAGAACCAAATGAATGGGTATCTTCAATGGTTGTAGCTCATAAGAAAAGCTTAGATCATATTTGAATATGCATTGATCAGAGAGATTTAAACAAAGCGCTTAAACATCATCATCATCCGATGCACACAGTAGAAGAAGTAGCAGCTCTTATGCCAAATGCCACTAATTTTTCAGTCTTAGATGCAAAAAGTTAATTTTGGCAAATTTCACTGGATCACAAATCTTATCATTTGGTAGATACAAATTCTTGAGAATGCCATTTGGGATAAATTCTGACAGTGAAGTATTTCAACATCCAATGGAGCAAATTTTTTCAGGTTATCCATGTGCTATCATAGTAGGCAACATTATTGTGGGGGGCAACGGTGAAGACAAACATGAAAGAAACCTTAAGAAAGTTCTAGGCCATGCACGTGAAGTCAGTCTTAAACTGAATGTTCAAAAATGTAAATTCAAGCTGAGAGAAATTATTTATGTGGGTAATTTGCTTACTTGTTCTGGCTTACAACCAGATCTATCTAAGCAAGCAGCAATTCTTGAGATGCCAGTTCCAGACAGTGTCACATCTTTGCAACATTTTGTAGGTATGGCCAATTATTTAGGAAAGTTCATCCCAGATATGAGTGAGCTTTCAGCACCATTACATGAGCTGACATGCAATAATGTAAACTGATCCTGGTTAGAACAACACCAAAGAGCATTGCTGTTATAAAAATACCTATAAGCACCTGTGAACCTATTTGACGTTCTGAAACAGAAAATTGCCAGTCTAGCCACACTGAGATGTTATGATGTTCACAAACCAGTAACTCTTTCATGTGATGCTTCTAAGTATGGTCTTGGTGTACCATGTCTTCAAGAAGGCATATCAGTAGTCTATGCATCCAGAACTTCAACCCAAACTGAGATAAAGTATGAGCAAATTGAAAAAGAGCTTTTGACAGTAGTGTTTGCATGTTTGAAGTTCCGTGATTATATTTATTGCAAACATATTCAAACAGAGACTGGTCAACAACCTCTAGTGACAATTCTGAAAAAGCCAATACATTCATCCCCAGCACACTTGCAACACATTATGTTAAAATTGCAAATGTACCATTTCAGTATTGTTTATACAAAAGGCAAATATTTCTACCTTTCTGTCAAGAGCACCTAGATAAATAACAAAACAGCATGATAATGCGAAAGCAGACATGGAAGTCATGGAAGTCAAAACTTTTTCCTCATCACGTCTTGATGAGCTCAGAAATCACACAGCTTTAGACCCTGTTCTAAAGAAGCTGAAACATTTTATCAGTCAAGAACGGCCAGTGCGACAAATAGATGAGGTCATGATGGATGATGGAATCATCATGAAAGGTCCTAAAGTGGTTATTCCTGAAGCCTTACAACAGGAATACATCCAGATTTTGCACCGTGGTCACCCAGGTACTGATTCTACCAAAAGAAGGGCAAGAGGCATAGTATTTTGCCTTCTATGTCAAAAGATATAGAGAATGAAACTCATGCATGTTCTATCTGTAATAGTACTAAACTGCACCAACAAAAAAAAAACACTTCATCTAAACCAGATGCCTGAATTACCATGGTTGATGGTTGCTACTGATATTTTCAAATGGAATGGTCAGCATTACTTAGTGTTAGTAGACTCTTATTCAAATTGGTTTGAAATTTACCTTCTTCCTAACTTAATGTCTATCTAGCATTGTCATCACAAAATTGAAGAGACATTTTTCTGTCCATGGTAGTCTGCACAAAGTCGTGTCTGACAATGGTACTCAGTTTACAAGTCAGCATTTTAAGAAATTTGCTGAGCCTTGGGACTTTGTCCTTGTTACTAGTAGTCCTGAATGTCCACAGTCCAATGGATTACCTAAGTGTGCAGTTCAAAGTGTGAAACACTTGTTAGAGAAATGCAAGAGAGATGGTACCAGTGTTCTTCTTAACCTACTCAATCCCAGAAACATTCCCCAAGATACCTTGCTTGTTTCATCTGCTCAGAGATCAATGTCTAGACAGACAAGAATAACCTTGATAATCAGTAAACAACTACTGATTCTAAATGCTAAGAACAACAGAGTGGTTAAGACTCAACTTTCAAAAAATGCCATTCACAAAAGTTTACTACGATAAATCTAGCAAACCTCTTAGACCATTGAGTCAAGGAGAGATCGTAAGGATGCAAACAACCAAAGGATATGACCAAGTGGACATTAGCAAAAATGTTTGTGAAGAAACAAGATTAGACGTAACCAAAGACACATTTTACCAATCACTGAAACTATGACGCAGCAGATTGCCTGTGCCAGTGACTGTAGTCTGATGTATGTATCCACAGAGAACAGTGTACCTTCTGTGTCTTCTACTCCTGTAAATAGTTCAGCGGTGTCTTCAGATGTTCAATTATCAAACAGTTCCCCAAGGAAAGTTTCTCCTGTGAAGTCTCAACAGAACTTCTGTGTATCCAGAGCCGGGAGAATTTGTAGACCGAATCCAATATATTTAAAAGCTTGGACTTGAGATCAGTGCATTGTTGAAATGTCATGGGGAAATAGTTTTTTCTTTCATTAAGAGGGAGGATGTAGATTACTGTGCATATTGTACTTTACCAACCACCATAGCACTCAGCATGTGTATAAAGTTACTGAGCACATGCAGGGACAGTGCCATTTTGTACAATCAGCCTGAGTGAATGTAGTCATGAGTGGAGATGCACATGAGAGTGTGTTTGAAGTAATGAATGAATCAGTTAGCTTAAATACAAGTTCTAATTACAGTTCCTGACAATGTTTATGTACAATAAATATCTTGAACCTATACACCACTTCACTGTCTCTTCTGAATGTGTGAGACAAGTGCTAGGCATTAACCTGAAGGTAACAGAGGTTCTGTTGAACCAGTAGGGCATTATTGGACTTGATATTGAATTTTCGTTGTACTGATTTTTTGTCTGTCTTTAGTATTTGAGCAACCCTTGTGATCATGAATAACCTGATAAAACATTAGTATTTCCATTAATAATTAACTTATCTCATGAACTTTATGATGTGCATATTACAGTCACAATGTCTTGCAATGACCTAAGCTAGATCTGACAATATCTGAATGAAGAATATCTCCAAGTAATGCTATACTTGTTATCTGTCTGAGATTTACAAGCTATGCTCTTCAAATGTATCCAATACTAGAGTGGTGCTGTATTTTCAACCTTTTCTTTCTTAATTAATCAATTATTGAGATTTGAATGAAATTAAAGATAAACAAATTGTATATTTACCTTGAAGCATTTATTCAGATTTCATCAAAGTTTTTGTAGATTTTTTCCTTGACTTTCTCAGTGACAATGTGATGAGTATATACAGCGACAGTAATGACACGTAGTTTGAGGCACAGGATAAGGAAATATTCACTTATCAATGGAGAACTCTGTAGTTTGGTTAATGAGTTGGAATTGATTACAAGACCAATACCACAGATGTGTTTTCCTCAACAGGTTTTGTTGTCAAGAGAATATGAAACCTCCCCTCTTTCCAGTCAGCTGGCATTCATTTGGTCTTGTCTCTTTGTAACATCAGTTTTATTTGTTGGACATTTGTTGGTGATGATAAAAAAATATTCTCTGCCATTCATCATGTACTATACCAGTTGTTCATAATAGTACAAATGTTCCATGCTCCAAAAATCATCTATGTCTTGTTCTGACCACAGAAAGAATGATCTCACCAGATGAAATTAACCAGCTAAGATAAAGCAATCTCATGTAAGTTACTGTGATTAAGGCATCTTTTCCACTTTCTTCTAGGATAACCTAGAGTATATGACCCTATAAAGGACTCCCTAGTAAGTAACTGCTGTCAAACAGCACTCATCTTTCAAGCCAAGTATCAGATTACTATAAACTAATTACCACCAGTAGTCATATTCATGGCTAGAGACTTCTATTTTTACTAGTACTGTCCATCTGTCATCAGTCATGGTTACAATACTTAAGAAGGTTATTTTACACACAGAAAAATCCTACATGTTAAACTTTTTAATACAGGATACTGGTCTGCCAACAGAATCCACACGAACATGACAAAATGAAACTCAAAAGTTTAATGTCAATGATGGTCAAATAAAAATGGAGACTACATCTTGATGCACCCTTCATCCACTTTCACAGCCATCAGGTCCTATCACCTTTTTTATTTGAATTACTTGTGAGATACTTGGATGCCAGATGACTCTTTATCTGAGATGCATTATAGTATCTTCACTTTGGATGAGTCTTCAAGTGATGCAGATCTCCAAATGACAACTTTGAAGAGCACCCCATACCACCAATTAGAAAATATGGGAATCTTCATTAAAAAAGAATATACTTTTATGGGGAACCCCTTTCTGGAGACTTGCTGTTGCCTGACTTTGAGTATCTGTCCACCAAACTTCCTGATCAAAATTCCATATGAGGGCCTACCTAGGTAAAGTATAGCCATTCATCTGATGGAGAGATAACAGTGCTGTTCATTGTCTATGAGACTCATATCATCTTAGCATAGTAAGAGTTAACACTGGGTCAATATTAATTCTTTCTGAAAATCGGTTTTACTGAAGCAAAATAAGTAGTTTTCTTTTGCAACCAGAAGGTAAATGTAGTCAAATTATACCAATGAGTTTATATATACTGAACATTACTGCGGCTATTCTGAGATAATGTTTTATCTTAACAAAGAAATATTTCATCTTTAATCAGCAGAAAGGCACACTCAAAATCTTCAAATTTACATGTAATGACTGGATCTAAAATACTAACATTCCATTGGTGAAAAACTTTTTCTAAAGTAAAAAAACAAATGACTTTTTATTTATTATTTCTATGTCTCTGTGGCCTATAAAAACACTTAAATTGTGTTAAAGATCAGCAGAGTGCAACATCTAGAGTAGTTTAATTGATATAAACACACTGATGTGATGATGTCTATAATGCAGAAATGAGTACTGATCTATGTTAGTGTTAATTTATATGAGTTGATAGGTCCTGATAGTAGAGCTCAATTATCTAAATAAATTACAATGGGTGGGGAGGGAGAAATTACAGAATATGGCAAGAAGTGACGGGTTCACCTGGAGACTGAGTATTTCCACTACCACTCGTATTAACAAAGTTTATAAATGTGAGGTGGAAACAAAAATTATAAATCAAATTTAGGAGCAGAAGCAAACAAGTACAACTAGCAAATAAAACAAGATAAAAAATGGCTGGATATAGATAAGCTACAGTGCTTAAGCACAGGAAATCATTAGAGCAAAGTGCTTTGGAGATATAGAAGAGACTACCTGTATGTCTGTAAGTATTCTGCTGAACTTGGCCCGCTACAAAAAATATGTATATACCTTTTTCGATGAAGTATACTGATGCAGCCATTTGACTTGTGGTAATCTAGTTATTTTCCTTTTATTAAAGAAATGGAGGGATTATAATAGCTAGCTACCTATTCAAGTGTATGGGATTATTTATGTTACATAATCAAGATTTACATATACCAGGTCAATATCTGAGAAGGCACAAAACATGCCTTCCACCATGACAAGATAATTGATTAGAGCAACAATGTTCCTCACCTTCAGGAAAAATATATTCACAGAAAACTGAACATTTTAAACACAGCTAAGCTAGTTGTCATTATAACATTAGCATGCATTTTAGTCTTACTAAGGCAGATTAAAAATAACATGCAGTACTAATGAATTTTAAAGCAGTGCGCAGCCTACAAATGTGGGTTGTGATTTAGAAACAATACTGGTCCAATGGAATGACAGGTTTTCTTTAAGATATCAAGGATGATAGGGAAAATCGTGACTAAGCTGTGTCATGAACAGTATGTAGAATTTATAATGATAATAATAATATGCTTTCTCATTTAAGTCATCTCTCATAAAAATTAAATATAAATAAAGTGGCACTGTCAGCCTTTACTTTGCTCTTACTATGTCTCAGTAATATTTCATGTTTTATGATCTCTTCTTTATGATAAAAATGAACTGTCGTTTTTTTTAGATATATACGTTTTGGGAGCATAATAAAAATGGGGCAGCCGCTTATAGAAAATGTGGAAAAGCATGCAATGGTCATATCTTATATTCTTGATGAAGTCTCAGAAATTTAACTTTATTTCCCAGGATACTCGCACAGTAAGTAGTCTCTGAATAAACTCTATGTGCCTTTAGATAAATGCATTGATCTGGCAGTCTCTACCATGTTTAAACTAAAATGGTTAAGTATGAAAGTAAACCAGCCTGGTGATCCACTTCAATAAATAAAAAAAAAAACAATAAAAGAAAAAAAATATTAAACTGTATTATAATAATAATAATAATAATAATAAAACAAGGTTATATTAGCATGCCCCATAGATGATGTTTTTTGTTTGTTTGTTTGTTTGTTTGTATTGGAGAGTACCTTTAGCAAATGTAGACTGGTTATGATGAGAGTTTCAGATTTCTTGGGATATGTGGACTTTGTGCAACTGTTTCAGGGGGCAAAATTGGCACTGAACTTGTTTGCTACTATGTTAGCTATCTCTACTGGATCTAAGTAGGTTTTGCCATTTTTAGATAGGTATATTACCAAGAATCCCTATATTTCTAAGAGTATCTCTTAAGGCAACTTAATAATATTTTATTGCATACTTTTGAATTGAAAAATTTACCTCCATGACTGAGACAAAGAGGATGAGGTGTTGATTGGAATTGATTAGAAAAAGGGATTCCAGCTATACATGAATAAAAAAATATTCACTGTTACTTCTTTAACCAAGAAAAAGATCATTAAAAGTGTCACATAGCATGCAACTAACTGCATCTAAAAGGTATCATTTAAGAAAAATGTGCTGTCAATTGTCAAAGAGCTTCTTAAAGGCTATATTCAAAAAAAACAATTCTAAGATGATGGGAGAAATATATTTAGGATCATGAAAAGCAAACTAAAATGATATTTTGGTGTACTGTGTTAAGAAGGAAATCTTAACAAAATAGTTACCCCATTGTGACATTTTTTGGAATAAATGATAAAATAGTACTATTTCCATAGCGTACTGGTCAAGTGCACATGTACTCACTATGCAAGAGAAGTGGAAAAGAATCAAACACAGCGCTAGAGCGTGCAGCTTAATAGCAGCTTACACTGTCCACTAAACTAATGTCTTTCAGCTTTTCCCGGTTAGGGGTCGCCACAGCGGAACTCCGGTCCGCTAATGACTAGCAGTGGATTTTTACGGTGCCGAGGTGCCAGCCTGACGCCCAACCTTCAAAGAAGGCACACCCATTCACACATGCACCTACCTGCATGTCTTTAAATGTCACTCGACCGTGGGGAGGACATGCAGACTCCACACAGAAAGCGCTCTAGCCAAGAATCAAACCGGAGAACCTCCTGCATTGAGGCGAGTGTCCACTAATGATATCTTTAATGGCATAAATTCATGCAATATTTTTTATTATTTCGGTATGTTGATGAACCTGTGAGTAATATTTGAAGAAGAATAGGAAGTTCAACTAAATACTCCATGATTTATTAGACCATAAAATGTCACAGCTTAACAGTTTAGTGGATCCTTTTCAGCACAGATAAATCATAACAGATCTTGAATGTGTTGTTTTTTCCTACACCATCGCATGATTAACTGTCTGTCTTTTGGAAGAAACAAAAAAATAAAGCTAAACTGACATTATGGTAAATATTTGTTATAAATCAGCCTGTGTTGGCTATAAAGCACTGGAATTTTTTTGTTGCATACAGCATGCTTAATTAAACATGGCAATCACTGAGGTGATAAAATGATGCAACATCTCCTTAGTATTATGTCATTTTTAAGCATTCCTATCTTACTGTTTCTGGCCATTGCCTATAAAAGTGATGAAGATGAGTGCAAATGGAAACAGTATATCTGCCACACAGTAAATACCAATCCACAAAAGGTTATGGTACATTGTCAGCATTTTTTCAAGAAAATAGCATGCATCACTGAAAAAAAAAGTTAAACAAATTACAATAATTTTTACCTAACTTTAGTTAAGCATAACTTGACCAATGAATGAGAAATCAGAAATTCACCCCAGAAATTTACCCTGAGTCTGGCCCTCATGCATCAGAGGAAGACAGTAATGTCCAAACTAATGTCCTCTCTGATAACCTCTAGAAACGTCCTAATATACCACCTTTAATGAATGCACATGATATATAAGGGTCACAAATGGGTTAAGTTGCACTGCTAGGCTTATTAAGGCCTTGATGGTCATTAGCAGAGTATATACCTATGAACCTATACTTTTAAAACAGGATTTATAATGATATATCAAATTATTTATAGCATACTGCTAAAACAATATAACAATGTACAGAAACTAAAGTTCATAGAACATATACATATAGAAACAACTAATTTTACATTTAAAAAGTAAAAGAAGAAGTATTTTGCTGAACAATTAAATGCAGTTTAATAACCCAAAGATACAGATCAAAAGCAAGGAAAACATGTTTTGGTCATGCCTTCTTCTCCTGTGAAGTAATGATTACTTGATACCGTTATGAATGTTTGCTTTATTTCATGATTTCGTACATCTCCAATGCCCTCTGTCTTACATTTTGTGCATAAAAATGGAACCGGTTTGCCATTTGTATATTTTACTCAGCTGCTTAAATAACAACTATTCTGTTTACCATATTCTGTGGAGCTGAAATCATTGCTGCAAAGGATTATATGATTAAATATAATAGTATTGCCTGTGCACAATTGTCTGATGACAGTAATCTATCTTGATTGCCATCTTTTGCTGTTCCTTTAATTAAATGTGTAAGTTATGTTTTCATGACTTAATTCAGAAACCATGATTGACTAACATCCTCTTCAGTTCTAGTGTGCATCTGATCCATTAAAAGTGATGGCTTTCAATTCATGATAGGCATAACAAATGAAACAGGAAAAATGTTGTGATAGCCCACTAACAGAACATACTGGAATATACATGTGATGTGATACCGCTTATTGAATGAGCATAGGTTTTACAACAGCCTGCTCCAGCTTTCAGGCCATGTGAGCCCTTCACCTAAGACTGCTACTCATAATGGTAGTATACAAGAACATGCTGCTGGCATGCAATAAAACTACAAATCACAGCCCTTCACAACTCACAAAAGGCAGAGCACTACAAAAATAGTGGGCATGCAAATTAAGGCCCACAGAGTCTTCTGCAAATAATGATTAACAAATGTGTGAGTCATGGAGTAGTGTGTGTAAAGTGTTTCCTAAATTAGGCAGGCCATACTACACACCTTTTTGTGTCCAGTTAAAGGCATCATAGCACATTGAAGTTTCAGTGCTCCTTATTATAAATACATTAACAGTGTCGGATTGGTTTTCATCCCTTCTCAAGACACGCCTGGATATAACTCTAGTGCCCTTCTTTTCCGTGTTGTGTCGTTCAGCTAGTTTCTTTATCTTTTTCATAATAAAAGGCCACAGCTGAAAACAAATATATTTAAACACAGCGAATGAGCATTACAATACTTGGAAAGAAAGGACAGATCACAGCTTACTAGTATTTTGACATCAATGGTTTGTATTTTCTCTGCAAAGGAGCAATAATTCAAAGTACAGAAGGAACAATTAAAAAAACTTGCTGAAAAAACATTGAAAAAATGTGTTGGAAAGCACAATATTACAGCTTTAATATTGCAGTTTAAGAGTCTAAAAGCATCAGTATACCAACTGTTTTTTTTTTTTGGCAGTAATGCAAGCTTGCTGAATGTCTTGTTTGTTTCTTTCGGCTTTTTCCAGTTAGGGTTCGCCACAGCGGAACTCCGATCCGCTGATTGGCAGTAGATTTTGACATGCTGACTTGCCGGGCCTAACGCACAACCTTCAACGAAGTCACGCCCATTCATGAATGTCACCACACAGAAGACGCTCTAACTGAGAATCGAACGGGCAACGTCTAACTGTGAGGCGACAACGCTACCGCAGCGCCGCCACTGCTTGGGTAAGCTTGCTGAATGTCTAATTATCTTATAAAGCAACAAAGTGAAATAACATTTGGTTTTGACATAAAGCATTGCTAATCAATATCCAGGGGAGACGAAACATTGCTTAAATACTTACTAAATATATATATTCATATTTCCAAAGTGTAAGCTGTAGGGACAGTATCAAGAATCTGTAGAAAAGCAGTAAATAGTAAAAGGGTGATAATAGGCATAACGATCTAAGCATACCTCCCAACCTTTTAGCTCAAGAATATAAAGGCAAATGTGTTGGGGGCAGAGGCCATAAAAGCAGGAACAGATTTTAAATATTGCTCTTATAAACTTAGAAAGTTGGTAGAATAGCAGGTTTTTCATTGGCTTTCATTTTCTGAAGGATATGATGTCTGGAACTCAAATGTCTGCCTTTATTTCATGACATCGATTCTCAATGATTTGCCAGAAAAGCACAAATTTTAGGAGGACCAGACCCAAAAACATGAAGCAAAATCTGAACATTCTGCAAAATTCTGGAAAGTTTAGAGGTATGAATAAGAGAGAATTCAGCAAAGGAATATTACTGAATTCTTACTGAATCCAAATCATTTGGTGACTGAAAGCATTATTTCATGTAGATGTAAACTATTCCAAGGTGACATGATCTAGCAGCTTGTTAAATTTAGTTGGGTGGTTCTCCCAGCCATCATCTTTCTTGACTGCTGATGTTTGTACAAGAGCACCCTTCATGAATGGTATCTTGAATGCAGTCAGATATGCTTAGACGTCTGCATGCTACATCCCTGAATGGCTGGACTGCAACATTGACAATTTTGCCAGTAGCTGATGTCATGCTTCTCAGTGAAACATTAGAGACTGTGACACTGTGGGCCCTTGCTTATGACCTGGCAGCTACAGTAACCCTTAGGAGGCTTGAACATCACTGGGATAGAACACAGGAGCATTTCTGAGAGAACAGTAAAGGCCAAAGTCCGAGCTGTCACAGATGCTAGGTGTAGGTGATAGCTTTATATGCTGCTGGACTGATCAGTCCGTTTTTTCATATGGGTAGCATCTCCTGAATCACTTCATTGCACCAAGTAATGGCTTTTATGTTAAGATTTTGGTTGAATGTATCTGTTTCAGGAGGTGTTTGTTCTTGTGGTCTATGCTTCTAAACAAATTGATGTTTCTTCCACCCTACCCACACCCCCTCCCCATGCCAGCTGTCCAGATGCCTGATATCATCTTGGTAATAGCCAGTCACTTATGTAGGCACGTCTTAATACCTATCAGGATGCTTACAATGCTCAGTGGTGCCCACATTTTACTCCTTTTCTTATGCTAGATAATCCCAACTCAACAGCACTTTGGACACGATAAACTACTCCACAGGATTTCCACTTCTTAATATATACAGAGACAAGCAGCATGCTGATCAAGGACTAGTGTGTGACATAAAATGTTTTATGAAATGTATTCTTATCTGTATGGACAGTGAGAGAGATAGTATGTCTTCAGTACATGTTAGGAAGTTGACAGGTGTTAAGAGGGTAGTTTAGGTTTTACTTGACAAGAACAGTAAACATCCAGATTCCTTATGTGTTTTATCTTTTCTAAAGACAATCTAATCTTGATAGATGTGGTCTGAATCATGTCTTAATAAGAAGTATGAATGACTAGACAGGGTGAATTAGTGCATGTGTTAGTGCATATTTTAGAGCATGCATGTCTCATTTTGCTGTTTGCACTATATGCAATGGTGTGCATTATGCAGAGCTCATATGTGACTGGGGTAGGAAAGAAAAAGCCACCATGTATTTGAGGTATCTTGAGGAAAGAAGCACAGAACCTAACTACATTGAATTTTTAGTGCTGTTTGCCAAGCCTGTTGAATGCTTGCTGGTGTTTGTAAAGGTACTCAGTGACCCTGCAGACTACGCTCCTTCTGAGTTTCCAAGCCTGGAGTCAGCAGTGCTAGTCCCACTACAGTTGTAGTACAAAGCTGAGCTGGCATACAAGGAAAGTGTCTTTCTAGTTGCCTTAACCTTGACTAGAACACTATTGCTTCATGGGGTATATATATTACTCTGATCTGAGGATCCCAAGATGCTTCACTGGTAGCCATGGGCATTTTGTTTCATTAAGCAATAACACACCCCTGGGTGTGGGTAATGCTGGATTTACCCACGGTTAGTGTGGTTTGGTCACGAGGGTGAAGCCTGAGTGGTCAAACAAAGACAACTGTGGGTAAATCCAGCATTACCCACACCCAGAAGTGGGTTATTGCTATTATACAATGACATTATTTAAGAAAAAAAATACTTACTTTTCTTAAATAGTGGCATTGTATAATGTCCAGTATTCTGCGGCAGTTCTGATGTACTGCACATGCATATGGTTACGCAGTACATCAGAACTGTGTGTGGAAGCAATGGAGAAAGGAAGATCTCCGTTGCTTTTAAAAACGTGTCTCGCTATGTTTAAAGAGTTTAACATAGCTAGATAGCTTTAAAAAAGCAACGGAGATTTTCCTTTCTCCGTTGCTTTTTTTAAAGCTGTCTCGCTATGTTAAAGACAGCTTTAAAAAAAGCAACGGAGAAAGGAAGATCTCTGTTGCCTTTTTTTTTTTTAAAGATATATATTTTTTTTTTTTAAAGATATCTCGCTATGTTAAACTCGTTTAACATAGCAAGATAACAGCAACGGAGCAGTTCCGTTCTCCATTGCTGTCCAACAAAAAAAAAAGACATACTAATGGAAAAAGTCTGGGCGACTGGACCTTTTTCCATTAGTATAAGTCTGATTTACAACGTGCATGCTGACCAATCAGCGTGCACGTTTTGGAATATCAATGGGGGGATCGTTGTATAATGGGGGATATATTACACTGATCTGAGTATCCCATGATGCTTCACTGGTAGTCATGGGAATGTTGCTACAGTGAAGCAAAGTCTGAATCCATCACCATGGAGTGAGGCAGTGCAGGACTAATACATGGAATGGAATAAAAGGGAAAGAAAAAATAACTCTAGAGTACATTTATATCAAGAAACCGAAAGGTTAATAAGGTATACCATTATTTCTTCTTTAAACTTTAGTGTCCAAAAGTCCTTTGCTTAGTGCACTTCCAGTAAGATAAGCAATATTTTCACAGTATGGCAGCTAAGAGTGCAAGTTAACTCATTTATACCTTGTAGCCATGGAATGTCACACCTCTAGTAGCTTCCATACCTGCTTAGACTGCTGTTTTTTAAATCAAGTCAACATCTATAAGCCCGATTAAATATAAAACTATAAACAATAAATGCTATTTGAAAAATGCAAACATCATCATTGATTGGTACAATCTGTTCTTTACTATGGTAATAGTGCACTGAAAGTCTGTACATTAACAGAATAATATATTACAATGCAAAAACGCAGACTTACATTCTGTCTATATTTTTTGCAAACAGCTCTTCATATCATGGAAAGCTTACAGCCGAGACACATATATCAGCAATACTCTTGTTCCGCTAGCTTTCATGTGATAGAAAACAGTTCATTTTTGTGCTTGTTTTTTTAATGAGTGCATAAATATGAAAAGTTATGCATGTATGTATAATTAACACTGTAAAAACACTCAGCATCTGTCAAGCTGTCTAATTTACAGTGCAATTATTAGTAACATTTTAAATTTCATCTGATACCATGCATGTTTGTAAGTCGCTTGATTCTAGCAATAGTGTATGTCATAATGATTAATTAGCAGTTAGCCATATCTTCAGTGTAGTACATTAACCATACGGCGTGATTTATGTTTACCACTGTGACATTTTACAGTACGCCTCCCAATAATATTCATCCGCTCTTTTATGAAAATCTGAATGTAAACAGGACAATATGTATAGCAAGTGGTCACAATGAAAGTGATACATGCTGTTGGTATTGCAGGGCATTATATTCATCCTCGCATAATAGCAGATGAATGTAGAAACAGTCTGTTGTTAAAGTTATACCGATACAGATACAGAGACAGATATATGTACTTCAGAATAGATCACTATGAAAACATGCATGTTTTATATTGGCAGGCTTTTATACACAGGCTAGATATAGAAAGGAAAGGAGAAGAAATAAAGGAAAGAATAAGGTAAAAGTAATGAATGGAGGTTAAAGAGAAATGAGTCACATAGAGGGTAGAAAGATAAAAATTAGCTATAGGAGTCCAAAGTTATCTAGGAACACTACATGAACAGAGCCATGCATTACTCAAGATAGTTTTTAGAGATGTCTTAAATGCCATGATAGTAATGGGAATCTGGTTCCACATTTCAGCTTCACAGCAAGAACAGAGGCTTTGGCCAGCTACTTTATGTGCCTTATATGTGGAGAGCATTTGTTTGTTGTTAGAACAGAGTGTGTGGGGTGAAAGTTTTGAAGTGTGCTAAGAGCAGCACAGTCAGAGATTTTGTTTATAAGTTTATAGGTAGCGAGCAGTTCATTACAATAGTGGGATAGCTCTAGCCAGCAGAGCTGTCTGCTGTCTGAGGACTGATCAGTGATGGCTGACAGAAGGTTTGCCAGCAACAAAGTGAGCAGTTTTATTATAATATTGATCAAGTTTGGATCTAATGGATATTTGGAGAATGGAAAATTTAGGAGCACCATATAGGCGAGAAAGCAATAGGTAAATATTTGTAAGGGTAAGTTTGAAAGAATTATTCAGGGATTTTCTACTGTAAAGCATGCCTAACTTTTGGTGGGTTTTCTTAATAGGCTGTGAATGCAGTGGTCAAATTTGAGGTTACTGTCTATAGTTAAACCTAAAAGTTTAGCATGTGAGACTGTTTTGATTATTGTGTGCTCAAGAGGAGTGATTTTGAAAGTGGCTTTATGCCGAGTATGTTTTTGGGTATAAAATAGTAGTAATCTGGTTTTCTTTTGAGCTGAGTAAAAGCTGGGCACGTTTAAGCTAATTTTCAGTAGAGTTTAATGTTTTCCGGGTTATATATTGCAAGTGGTTGAGATCATTAGAGGAGCAAATAAGTATTGAATCATCAGCAATATTATACTAGTGAATAGTGATGCTTGTTTCGAGGAGGTGTGGAGATTATTTTTGAAGAGGGTAAAAAGGAGGGGTCCTAGAATTGATCCTTGCAGCACTCCTTTAGGGACAGGTAGAAAAGGAGGCAGGGTGTCTTCCAGTCAAATAACTAGTGAACTAGCAAAGGGTTTGTTTAGAGAGTCCTAGCAAATACATTTACTACAGGACTTTATTATGAGATACTGTGTCACAGGCTATAGATTGGGCAAGGAATAGTGCAGAGACCACTTTTCCCTGGTCCTCAGCTTTGCTGACTACATCCAAGTATTTTGGAAGTGGGGAGAGGATGGCTATAGGCAAAAGTTAGAGATGTCAGAAGAATTGTCATTTTTGTGATGAGGATTGACATAGGCTTTCTTCCAGAAGTTAGAGGAATATGACTCAGTGATTGATCTCTTGATTTGTATTGATGCTGGGTAAGTAATTACATCGACAGAAATTTTTAGGTACTTGGACAGTAGACTGTCTGATGAGGGGGAACAAATTTGAGTTTGTGTAGTAGTTTCCTAATGGTAGCAGTCAGTAGAATAAGTAGGGTAGGAAAAGAGGCACAACCACCCCAGACACAAAGTGTTGGAAGGGAATGAGATCAGACAAACTCAATCTCCAATACAATACCAGCTTTTAAAAGTCGGTATTGCATTTGTGATCATACCTGAATAAATCTCTTTTATAAACAAAACCTGTGCTGTGTACTTCATTCAGGCAGGGTACAAAGTATAGCAACTGTTTTGTTACAGTTTAAAAGGTGAAGATTTTTTTTTTTATTGCTTTAATAAAAGGAGGAGTGTCAGGGGCAGGGCACAAAAACAGGACCTGAATGACTGGGCAGGGGGGAGGGTGTTGACCACCTGGTTGGGATAGCAATAGAAGGAGCATCCATTTTTGTGCTCTGGTGGGGTGGTATGAATCTCTAATTAGCTGATCGCTACAATGTAGTGATTGACTTAATATGAGAGGGTGGTGAATGAAACACCAGCACATGGAACTGGCTGAGCCAGCTGTGGTTCTGGTAGCAGTTTATACTATTTGAAGAGAAAAGTTGGTAGGGGAATATGCATGGGTAGAAGGACCAGTTTGGGTAGTAGCACAGAGGTTGTTTGGAAGATGAGGTGGTGTATGAGTTGTAGTAGATGTAGAATTATTGTTGGAGGCAGCTATAGTATTAATAAAATTGTTATTAATATGAGTTGCATTTTCTAAATCAGAGCTTTTGGGTTGTGGATTAGGATTAGGGTTAGTGCCAGGATGAAGTGGTCATGGACTGATGTCCAGCATTTTTAGGGTTGTGTTTTGGTTGGATTTGAAGATTGTTGTAATGATGCCTTTTGCCAAGTTATCAGGTTGTCATTTAATTACATCTGTACAAGTCTAATTCTTTCCTTGCAAACTAGTGCTGTTAACTAGAGCTACTTTGAGTGGATTACCCAACATCTAATGAAACTCGTACATTTCAAGAATAAAGTTTAGGCCTAGTTTAAACATTTGTAAATCATAGTGATCTGGTATAATTCACCAACTTATGGACAAAATGCATTTATCAGACTATGCTGGCCAAAACAACTTTATGCAAAGACCGACAGCTCACTCATTTTGACAAACTTTAACATTTTCTGGAAAGATGTCAATGTCCTTACTGGCAGAAAAAATCACCTTTACTCTAAAGATAAAAGAGATACTAAATGCCTCCACTTACCATTTTATCCAATGCTTTTAGTGACATCTTCATACAGATTTTACTTTCCCTTATTCTACCTCCCTTTTCCTGAAGTCTCCTCTCACCTTTGCCTCCTCATAGATTTCCATTGGCAAACTATTTAAAAGATATAATTTAACTTCTCAGAATGCTGCAAGAGTTTGTAAGAGCTAGGTTAGAGGGCCCATTTTGGTAAAAATTCTACTGGTTTACAATGGAATACTGTTTTGAGTCTGGTGGACTGTTTCATCATCATCAACACATTTGTGTAAATGAGCTAATCTCCCCTGACCTGGCAAAACCTCAAAAGTAATTATAATAAATAAGGGGTGCAGGGAGGAGAAGCCTTTGGCATGTAGGTATGATGAAATTTCACATCTGTATTTTTAACCATTTTATTTCTACACTTTCACAGAATTAGGCTGTTAGTGAAATAATTGATCTTGTAAACAATACTGTACACCAAATCTCTGTCTTCCTTCCAAGCCAGCATATTTTCAGCACTGCATTAGCATGCGGCATATTTCTAGAGCTATGGAAATGAGCCACTGTATTGTTTCTTCCTAAATGAACATCCTTATGCAGCCTTTTTTTAACACCTTTATTAATTTCACATATATTTAAGAACTACATGGTTAGACACACATTACAGAAAAGAAAATTATTACAAACATTTTTCCTTTTCATGCATCATCCTCATACAGTTTTGATCAGCGTCATCCTTGTGCACCCATCTTTATACGAGATTATGATGACTCTTTGAAAACGGGCTGACATGAGATCTCTGGCAATGGTCTTCCATGTGATTTCTGACAGAGATATGCTATCCAAATAAGAAGCAGCATAAATTGGACATAAGTTAAGACATTTTAACCAATTCAACTTACAGAAATATAGGCAGTGAAGCCTTGTACTTTATTTCTATAACCAGTAAAAGTGTTTGATTCTGTTTCCTAAGACATACTTCCATCTGAATATGTTAAGTATGGCCTCCAATTTTAACAATTCACTGAATCACCAGTTTCCATCATATCTGGTTCTATGCTTGGTCATCCATTAGCCTTTCTTTCATTAATATCCTTATTGTGGAATTCCTGATGTTAAACTAGCATATTTACTGATGAGCTTTCTCTGCTTTGTGCTGACAACTGAACACTCTATACATTATAGATTAAGCAATAACCTACTAACATGCTAAGAATGCTTTAAGCTCACCTTGCTTAGCATTAAGTACAAGACAAAAGCGATGTTATGTGGTAGTCTTGAAAGACTGCACTGTGTCTCTGCAGAATGCAAAGTGTTCTCCTCTAGAAATTATGAAAATTAAGCATTTCTGATCAGATACCATATTACACTGACAGTTGCTGTACTTCTAAGAACTACTTACAGAGTAGGACACTTTCACTTAATTGAAATCAGAGCTGCACTGGGCCAAAGGAAAGCTTATCAAGTAATTTCATATGCCATGTTCATTTTCAGCATGTACACATTTTCTATTTTTCTAGCTAAGATATGAGGTTCATCTGGCAATCTCCAATATGGCTGTCTGTCCCTAACAGATGCACCCTTTTTACATATTCCTTAAATTTGCAGTCACTGGCATCATCCTACTGTAGTATATATCTTGTTACTCTTCCCTAACTGTTCTTCACTCATTTTCTGTATCACAACTCTCCATCCTGTGACAGAACTTATGTACTAACCGGCATATCTCTCAACTTCTTACCACAAATAATCTGGATAAACCTTGACAGAATGGTGGGACAAAGGCCCAAAAATAGGGACAGATTTTAAATATTGCTCTTATAAACTTAGATAGTTCCTAGAACAACAAGATTTGTCTTAGCATGCATTTTTCTGAAGGATATGAAGTCTGAAACACAAATGTATATCATTATTTAGTGACTTTAATCCTGAGATCATCCCTAGTGATTTGCCAGAAAATAACAAATTTTACAAGGAACAGCCCAAAAATATGAGGCAAAAATCTGGACAGTTGAGAGGTAAGCTAACAGGGACATGAGGTCCATGTGTGAAAGACAGAATTGTGAAACTCACAGTTCCAAAACCAACATAAATAAAGGAGTCAAAGTGGCCATTTTCTGTGGTAGGGTAAAGCCCTGCACATTCACCATACAGGACCTTCATCTGTCCATATCAACTAATTAAATTACCCTTGCTCCTGGGTCAATGCAACTTACAGGTAAAATAAAAAATTTACCATTATGTCCACTCAGCTCATCTTAGAATTAATAGTTTTGCAGTTCCAGGAGTTGATGGTTAGTGTGTCTCTATTAGAAGCAATTCCTTTTCTAAAAGTAAACCCAGGCTGTGGAATTCTTTCCCAGCATACACTGAGCATTAACCTCACGCTACTCATTTGTGTTAACCTTAAAACTGTTATTCATTAACAAGGATAAATGCAAATGCCCTTTTGGCATTACATGCCAAAGTACTTGTGAGAATGCAACCAACAGGTTACAGTCTTACCTTTTATTACCATTTTGATTTGATTTTAATGCAGTTCAAAGTATGATAATTTGCAAAATTGTAATAAGCATATTATTTTGCACCTCAGTATAATGCCTTCTTACTTGCATTGTATTTTGTACATTTTCACAGTTCATGGCTAAAAAAAGGTCCATATGTGGATGAGTCCGCCTACCGCTTAACAAAAAAAACATATACTTGGAAGTACAGAAATGTAAGCTATTTACCAGGCACTGGAGAAACCAATGTGGGAGGGAAAATAGTGAACATCCGATTCTGACTCACCTGTCCTGGAGAGAGAACATAGACAGTCTGATCCATGCAGTGGCTTCACCAAGTGGAAAGAGAGGTACCTGGCATCATGCAGTAAAGAGCCCAGAGATATGACCATGACTCTGTCAAGCAATATCCATGTAGCAGCCTTCTTAGTGCATATGTGTTAATGTGCATCCCTGTAGCAGCCTTCTTAGTATATATGTGTTAATGTGCATCCCTGTAGCAGCCTTCTTAGTGCACAGGTGTTAATGTGCATCCCTGTAGCAGCCTTCTTAGTGCACAGGTGTTAATGTGCATCCCTGTAGCAGCCTTCTTAGTGCATAGGTGTTAATGTGCATCCCTGTAGCAGCCTTCTTAGTGTATATATGTTAATGTGCATCCCTGTAGCAGCAGGGCTGGTGTTAGCATTTTGGGGTTCCCCAGCAAATGTCAAGTTCAAGGCCCCTTAGGTACTTCCAGTCTAAGTATCACCCTGTCACTGCCACTCCTAAGCAACCGTTTAGTTCATGCTGCAAACTTTTAGGAGTAGTATGCACTGACTGACCTGCAGCTGCAATGCTCTTACATTATAACAGGCCTATGTGCGCACAGTGGGACGTTTACAGTTACTGGCAATTAGTTACAACAGTGAAATATTACAACTCTATGTACAGGAATGGACATAGGGAAAATGGCACTCTAGCCGTATCGTTTCAACCCCCCCCCCCCTCCACACGCACCCTCCAGTCCTCCTCTCTGTTTCTTCTATCTTGGGATCCCCATACCCTGCACATTCCTTTTTCTTCCTTTTCTCATATTTTGCCTTATGTTTCTGATTTTGCAAAAAGCAATACCTTTCTATGTGCTCTGATATGTATTTTAAACTTATTTTCTTTTTACACAACCTTTTCATTTAATGATGACTTAAACAGAGGTTATGATTAAGCAAAGAAATTCATTGCTGTGTTTCAGTTTTAGTTTTCCTTGTATGCTTTTAACATACCTTCCCTGACCAAGACAGCACAGTAATAAACATTTAGGACATAACTCAAGCCAGGGCCCAAGAAGCCATAGGGTTATAGATGCTCTGGGATGCATGTTAGAGCATTTTCCCAATTCCCAACCTTTTAATCCAGTGGTGGCCTAAACATAAATCAAGATAACAAAAGAATTTCATTTTTTTTTGTTTGTTTTGTTTTACTTTCAAGGAAGACACAAGTTGTGCCCAAAATGTAATATTCACAGCTGTTAAAATAGTAGCTCACAGGAAACTAATAAGCCAGTTGTTGTGAGGATACACAGGTAGGTCCTATCTGGCAATACTGCCTGCCCCCTAACCCCTCAAAAAAGTAGTTATTGCCTATGCATCCCTTTGGTATTAGAGGTGAATAAAAGCAGAGATTCAAATTGCATAATTCATGTATTTCAAGTGTCTGCTGACTTACACAACATGCCTCATAACTCCTCATCCCTAACCCCCCCCCAAAGGCACCTGTATATGTGGCTGATCTGTGACTGTGAGGAAAGTGAAAACAAAGTAATGATTACAGTGTTCGACTTTAGACCGGACATTGGCCCTACACAGGCTATAGAACCCTTCCCTGTGCACCTCTGAGAGCTGTGAGAAAAGGGAAAAACAATGACCAGACTGGTCTCAGCCCAAACAGATGCTACAATGACCTCCTGTACCTATCTCTAAGGTTTGACCGTGATGGAAAGTACAGAAGTAATAACTGCACAATCCCCAGACCCCCCCCTCCCACACACACACACATACATACATACATAACCTAGAGCAGCTTTCTGTATACACAGACATCTGAGCAGAGCTGGTTTTAGAGTGGCTACGGTTGAGAGCAGAGGCCATTATCAACTGTATCCTAACAGGGCCATCTCACAGTCCTGTTCATGTTAAAGAGGGTAATCAGAAAATTAATATATTTTGTTCTCCTCATTTTTCCCCAACCAGCAGCAGCTTTTATGAGGCCACCACAAAGTCAAGAACCAGTAGCTTAAGGAGGTCCTCCTGCAGTCACAGATATTGTGGGAATGTAAAGCTAGCTATGTTGTTAGTTTTAGTAGAGAGAATGTCCACCAGCAAGGTTTAACTAACCCAGGGGCACTATGTCAGTTTTATAATATTTAATGGAATTGTGAAGCCTGTTAGTTGATAAAACACTGTTACTATAACTAGAGACATCTTTGAATTGTAAAGGAGACATAAATGAGTTATTACCCACCTGGTTTATTAAGTATTCAAGATTGCTGTACTAGATTTTGTTAGTTTTATAGACGTGTTACAAAATATCAAGATAAAATAACTTGCTGTAGTTGGGGCCCCCAGGAACCAGGGGGGGGGGCAGCGACAGCGGGGTTTGCTGGCACCTAAAGCCAGCTATATGTAGCAACATTCTTAGTGGACAGGTGTTAATGTGCATGCCTGTAGCAGCCTTCTTAGCGCATATGTGTTAATGTGCATCCCTGTAGTAGCCTTCTTAGTGCATAGGTGTTAATGTGCATGCTTCCAGAGGAAGGCAGCGTAGGCCTTGAATCTGTGATTATGTAATCTGGCTGTCATGGGAGGAACTAGATCAAAAATACAGATAAAGCCTGATGGATGTCTGATTTATGGCCTCCTGAAATCAGCTCTCACCGAATTAATTGTCTGAATGCAGGAGGGATGATGGCTTTAAACTAACAGAGAGAAAACTGATTAAAAGAATAAGCTGTGTACCAGTTACTTAGGCTTTTTGTAAACAGAGCCAACATAATTATTACAATATGACCTTCATATGTTAAACCATGCTGTTAACATTAAATTGTATACATAGTAAAACTGAAAGTTTTGCTTCTAATCATAACTAGGATTATAAATGAAAAATGCATACCAACAAAATAACCAGGTTAATCATGTTTTCATGAAGGTTGATGAGAAGAGGGTTGTTCTGCAGTGCTATGCTCAGTGGTAGGAGGTTGAAAGGCAGGTGTTTTTTTTTTTTTTTTTTTTTTGTAGTGTTGCCTATTAGAAGCTGAATAATTTCTTTGAAAGAGTGGTACTGCTCAGTGATAAGGGTCATGTAAGGACTTCAGAATGTTTAGGTCTCACAGAGAGTTTTGATCAGGTCAGAAGGGTTATGTCCAAATAAAAGATTACTGCCACAGGAACATCCAACCCTGTGTGATAACATACTGCATTAATCTCTCTGATCCCTCCTCCAGCACATCTCCTATGAGTCTTTCTAGTCACTACTGCTTTAGACTTTGCAGCTATAGAATCAGTAGGTCATTTCAGAGAGTTATTGTTACTCTGGAACATTGTATCCACAAAATTATCATGTCATTCTAGTCTGTGTTTAAAGTCCTTAGTGCTCTGAACTCATGAAATCATAAGTTCATCTTAGTGTGTCTTAAGCTGTTACTGCTTTGAATACTACATCCACAGAATCATAAGGTCATTTTTGTGTGGGTAATGCTATTTTGTTAGTTTTATTTATTAGATGTTATACTTCATCTTTTTTCTTTTTGTCTCATAGTTTACTTAGAGTACACTGTATTTCTTCCAGAATTTCATTTTGATACAACATAAAAGCTAGATAATTGTTAGATCAAATAGCCAAAGTACTGGAGGTATAAACTTTCTCAGCAAACTTGTCCAACCAACAGCCTCCCTTCCTTCACAAAGGAGGATATTCTAAGTGGTAGAGAAATCTTAACAGAAGACATTGAGGTTCTGGATCCATGAGAACTGTCTTGTCTTATATTTAAATGTTAAACCCAAGGGCATATGACCTTGTGCCTGTATGCCTGGAAGTTTCCTGAAAATATCTATACATGGCACAAATACTCTCCACTGACTCTGGTGGCTAAAGAATTTCTAAATACATCTTTTTATGGGAAGACATTTTAGAAGCAAGCTAGTTTAAGATTTGTTCTGTTTTCTTGACTATCCCATTCATTGTTATACCTGAGTAGGAGACCTAAATGATTGTGAGGACAAGTCCTCAAAGTCAGTCTGAATAAATTCAGGAGACTAACATTATGGAATATAAAAAAAATATTCAGCTTCTTGAGATGAAAGAGAATAAAGGCTTCTCTTTCTTTTCGTCTTATACCAGGCACCTTCATAGATATTGGCAAAGTTTCTCTTTCTGTTAATCTAAACTGAAACCCACAGCTGAGATCAAAGGGGCCATCATTGGTCCTTGTTGTTGTTTGGTAGTTACAAATATTATTTACTTTTCCTGACACTTGTAATCTATAAAGGGAGGCACTGAGACAGGGAAGCTGGTCATTTTTAAGGCTGACACTTGAGCATTAGAACCTGAATTAACTACTGGTTCTTGAATGGCAGAAATAATTGCATCTTCTACCACCTTTCCTCTAAGACAATCTGTGGCATGTTGGAGGTCATTATTAAGGTAGGTCCTCATGAAGGTACTTTAGTTAGGGAATATCTGAACTACAATGTCAGTAAAGACTCCAGTGATAAACTGTGTATCCCTGCCATTTGGATTTGCCAGTCAGGGGCTGCTGCTCACACTGACATGTTGGGATGCAGACTCTTTGGTTTTAAAAGAAAAAAATATTTTTGAAAAACATCAATGAATTAATTTTTTTTAAATTTTTGTAATCAAAACTACAGCTTGCATTATCAACAGAATATGCACAACATCTCTGTGCCTGTATGTGGTGCAAGTCTTCTTCTGTTTGAGTATACAAAAAATATGTTGTATTACTAGGATGCTGTGTAAATTATTCCAACAAACACATAGTTCCCAGCTCTGGTATTCAGCCTGTTATGCCTACTGCAATGCCCTCCCACCAGTAATGTTTATGAAGACGTTGCACTGTTAAGGGAGTAGGCACAACCAGGAAACGTTTAATGCAACTGATTTGTTTTTGAATTAGACTGCAACACATGTAAATCACTTCCTGTATGACGCACTGGCCTGACAGCAGATTGACATTTTCACTCTTCTTCAAGGAGAGTCATTTAAGGCAAGGAAGCTGTGCATGTCACTGAGGTTTTAAATGGTATCACAGCATGGAATAACAAATTATGAATTAATCAAATGTCTAACTGTGGAGATCCTCAAACTTCACAAGCATTAGCAACGCAAATGCAAAAAATGACAGGTTTTAAAGCACAAAGTGTAGTTGGCTGTGGCATAGATATCAGACATATTTTTTATTTTGTGTGCATCATTTTCAGTTGTTGACTGTGATATGTTTGAGATGGAACTGAGTGTCTATAATTTTAAAGTAAGACAGGAAGGAATTACAGAAGCACATTGTGTAGGGTGTTTTCTGTGCTAGAATGTATGTAACACTTCTGATCAGGCAGAATTTGTTAGACTGGCAGTACACACCACTGGTATCTTTAGCTGATGGACTTTACTTTATCATTGCTATTATTATTTTGTTAAGTAAAATGTTTCTGTGCCCTGTGGCATTTCAGTAAATGCCTCCATTAAATGACAGTGAACTTTCTGGAACAAGAAATTTGCTAGGTATGTTTTTGTTTACTCCTGAGTTAAAGTATAGTTCATGTGCTATTTATGTAGCATAATTGCTGTCGAGCATTTGCATCTTTAAAAGTAGTGATACAGCTTATATGTTAAGGGTTTAGTACCTCTTACCCCTTTGGGAGATAGAGTAAAATTGCACAGTGAATAAAAAATGGGACAGGTGGAGTAAAGAAAGTTAAAATGGTGTTAGAAATTTTCTGGAAATGTGACAGATCTGAAATCTCCTTCTAGTATGTCTCCCAACCTTTCTTTAGCAAAATGAGTAATACAATATAATACAAGTAAGCAGAGTGTGTGACATACTATTCGACTTAAGAATGGAAATGCAAAACCATGAAATCAAGTGTAGTAAAGCCTTTAATGTTTGCACATTATAGGGCATAAGAAATTGTTCCAAATGTATTTTTTTAATTGTCATAGAGTTGTGTGGAAAATTCCAAACTCATGGAGAATAGAAGATTTTTGAGAGACAAATTAAGTGGCATACCTCATAACGTGTCCCACTTGCATTTTCATATAATGAGAGCAAAAAATACTTATCTTTACCTTCACTTTTACTTACTTAATCTAATTCTGACAACTTTGCAGTAAAGGAAACATATGGATTTGCCAGAAAGTCATGTATTTTCTTTTCCTTTGAGACAGTGGAGCCCCAACAATGGAATGAATAAAGTTTGATATAGGTTAAAGAAATAGAGCATTTTTTGTAGAAAGTATAGAGGTGTCAGCATGTTAAACAATAGTGTTGTAAAATGGATTTTGGAAAGTTTGATGCCCTTCAGTGACCACTGTTGCAGTATTAACTACATATGTGGAGGTATCCTGCCAAGTATACCATACATCCAGCTAGCATACCAATGACTGGGTGCCTTCCTCTTGCATTGCATGTCTGATATATGCCCCACATTCAAGATAGTGAAGCAGTACGTAAGGGATATATGTGTGCCAAAGTCATCAAACTTTCCTGTAACCACCCTGAACAATGAGACTTCACTTTTGGTTTGGTCTGTCAGCCATACAGCCTGTGTCAGTTTCCAGTGCGTCTGAGCAGACAACTATCCTCACTGGGGAAGCTTCTTCCTTCCTTCCCTCCTTCATTTTTTGACTACAAAATCTGTCTTTTTATATCAACTAAGAATGGTAAATGTAACTGTGAAAGGCAGATAATAGAGATAGTCACACTAAATGTTTATTTTGTTTAGGACCCAGTCACAACTGAAGGATTGTTCCATTTGTCAATCATAAGAACCTAAAATTGTAAGGAATCACTTATCTTCCCTGAAAAAACAAAGACTCAGGGAGCTCGCATGAGTTAAGATGGACTCCTAATACTCCCAGCCAGCCATCCCTCAGCAGGCAAAATAGAAGATGTGGACATCTCTGCTGTGGCATTTGTTGAGTCCTCAGACTCCCTGGTGTTTTCCTCTGCTCCTGCTGTCACAACTCCATTGAAGACTGATAAGGCACAGCTACATCCTGCTTGACCAGTCAGATAGTTCATCCATGAAAGGACAATCACAGCTTATTGTGTCTGAGGAACCAAAGGGCATACCTCCAATTTTGTTCTGAGAATAAGTATCAAGTATCCTGACTGATGTATGTCAGGGGTGGGATCCTTGCTATGTCCAGGCTGACACTCTAAGAAAAAGAAGCAGCAGACCAAACATTCCTCCCCTTTTGCTCCTTCTGTTCCTACGGATTATCATACACGAATGGTATGATTTTTTCCAGGATTTTTTTAAGGCAATCATGTCCCTAAAGCCTACTCAGTTCTTCTCTCCTTTCGTCTTCTTCTTCACCCTAACAAGAGACATACAGACTTCTCTTTTCAAGAGGAAGATTCAGAATTAGAGGCATAGTCTGTAGCTTATTTTTCTGAGACTGATTCATCAGCTGAGTTTGAATCAGAGGATAAAGATGTTACATCTTCAGGTTCCCCTTTCAGGAACTCCCCTTTGTAAAAAACATTTTAAAGATGATGCAACACTTCCTGTAGGAAGGAAAGCAGCTCTCTGATGTACAGAAAAGTACTACAACTTGTTTGTTATGTATGAGAATCCTCAAGCACCCTGCTATACCTCCAGCCTTAGAGGTTTTACAGAATAGCTTTGCTACAACATCCTTAAATTGTGCATTGTATCCTAAAGCACAAAAGAAACTTGACAGGTTTTGAAAGGTTCTAGATACTTACAAATTCCTTGATAAAAATCCTTGGTCAGACTCAGCAGTGGTTTCTATAGAATCCGAAAAGCTCACCAAGTTGTTTCCATCTTCTAATGCCTTGTCCAATTATAAAGGCAGTAGGACTGTGGTAGGTATGGAAAGAAGGTACACACCAGCTAAAACTTTGTTCCCTGCCATAAACTATCAAACACATATGATCACATATCCTTTGTCTATTATGGGAGACATGAATAAGGTGCTGCCCGATATCCACGAGTTATACAGCAAAACTTGTTTGGTATCATTGCTCAGGTCTTTACCCAACTATCTAGGCACTCCATCAAATGAGGTTATGGTGCTGCTAATACATCTTCTAGGGTCTATTTTATGGAAGTAGTCTTGGTTGAGGCTACAATCTTTACCTTAAGACGAGAAGACCAGTTTATTAGATGCTCCTCAGAATAGGGAAAGTCTCTTTAGACCTACTGCTGATACTGAGATTTTTAAAAGTTTGCAAGAGAGAGAGAGAGTAGCAAAATTATGTAACAATTCAAAAAAGTATTTTTTTCTCCTACCCTAAAATTCCTGAGGAATTATCTTTCTAAGGTGGGCCCCCTTTTTTGTAAACAACAGAAACCATACAAAAGGGTAAACCATTTTCCAAAAAGAAGTTCCAGGACAAATCAAAGCCAGACTTTAAAAGACCAAAGGATTATTTTCCAAACAAGTTTATCAATTTGTGACTACCTGCCTCAGCACCCCTTTCCTCCTTCATATGTCAGCCTATCCCTCCCCACTTTGTGTATCAAAGAAAATATATCATTGTCTCCCTGTATGGTAACTGATAACTTTAGACTAATAGGCCCTTAACATTATAGAAAAAGGTTACAGACTAATTTGGTTCTTCTAGTTCCACCTCATCTGGGTATTCCTCAATGACCCCAGAAACCAACAACACCTGTTTTTTTTTCCATATTGAAGAAGTTCTTCAATAAAGGAACTGTAGAACCATTCCTTACCCCCTGCTGAAAAAAAACATTTTTTATTCAAGACTCTTTAGTTCCAAGAAAAGATGACATATGGAAGCCTATCCTGGATTTGTTATTCCTCAACATTTTTTTAAGAGTACCCAAGTTAAAGATGCTGTCTTTTCAAACTTTGCTTCCAGAGATTCTTCACAAAGCCTTTTTGGTTACTCTGGACTTTAAGGATCCATATCTTCATATCCACATTCACCCACAGCACAGAAGAGATTTTGTACCTTACAATTTCACTTTCAATCTTCTATTTTGCCCTTTGGTCTGTCTATAGCTCCAAGGGCATTCATTAAATGCTAGTGCCAGTCATAAACTTCTGCAGGTTCTTGGGTATTCATTTATATCCCTATTTAGATGACCTTTGTCTCCATGCTTCTTCAAGGGACAAGCTTCTTCTGGATCTCAAGTTCATTGTGGACCTTTATTTTGCCTGGGCATCAAACTTAAAAAGGTCTTTCTTCCATCTCATGATCTCATGATGGCATTTCTGTACCACGACAAGAAGAAATTTCCGATAGTTAACTTCCAGTCTTGTCCCCCTAAATTTGACCTCAGCAAGAGAAATTTTGAGAACCCTGGGGTATATGGTTTCATGCAAACAAATTATACCTTTAGTCAGACTCCACATGAGAAAGATTCAGTGTTATCTCAAGTCTATTTGGGCATCACAATCAATGCCACTGTAGTGCAGTACATCAACAAGTAGAGAGGGACAAAATCTTTTCATCTCTGCAGACTTGCCATGGCAGCCTGTAAGACTGATATTCAGTATAAACTCTTTCTTCAGGCAGTGTATGTGCCCTCTGAGGTGAATACTGCAGTGGACTACATAAGCAGACCCAAGCCTAGCCCCCACAAATGGATGTTGAACAGGCAGGTTTTCCAGCAGAAACAACTAATGTGCATGTCCAGAAGCACTCGATTTTTAAAAGTTTTGGTGTTCTTAACTTTTGTTGATGTTCATTTGTGGTCTTTTCATCTCATGTTTCTAAATTTCGGTGTTATGATATTTCGAGCTACTGAAGTAGATCTATATATATATATATATATATATATATATATATATATACATATGCGTATGTATTTATCTATATGTGTATATATATATATATACACACACACACACACACACACACACACACACACACACACACACACACACAAAACCTGTCATACCTGTCATATCTGTCCTATATGAAGAGAATTGCTTAAACAGTAATATGCTTAAGAAACAAACTGACAGGTATAAAAATCAATGTTATAATTTTAAAACCTTTGATAGGTGTGTAGTTCCTGTGTTGGCCATTGCCTTACTTGGATAGAAGGAAGTTTCTGAGCTCACCAGTGGGAGTGGGGAGCCTTGAGCAGCCTATCTGTCCCTGGGGGAAGTGACCTCAGCACTTGAGCTGTAAATTATTGGTTGCTTTGGACCATTTCTAGCTCTTTTCAAGTTCCCTGTATAAAAATCCGCCTCAGGGCGTTTTTGCGCGGTTGGGTGCATAGCGCAGCAGCGGTTATACAGGTTTAAACTATTTCTGGCTCCGCCAAGTCTGCTCTTCAATTTTTCCCTTAGAAGCTCTACTCAGTCTATTTAGCTGTATATATTAGCACTTATTTTCGGAACTTCTATTCTTAGCAAGCACTCTTATAATAAAATAAGCACTCTTATCCTAAAGTAAGCACTACAGCCATCCACTACCCCCTGTGAATACCCACTTCCCTTAAAGGCAAAGCACTCCTTATAATATTCTAGTATGTCGAGTGGTAGACCACTAGCATCCTCTCTTGTTCAGCTGGTTAATCTGGGAATCTTAAGACAATGTTACAATTGTCTCATGTACACAGACAACCCTCTCCTCCTTCCTACTAACACATATACTTGTGAGAGATGCAACTATATAGCCAGACTGGAGGCTGAACTCTCTCAACTCAGGACTGGCAAGACCAGACAGGAGGAGAAGGTACCCATACCCGAAGCAAAACCGGTCACACATAAAACCACCACTACTACAAACCAAACACATAAGAACACAAAGACATACTCGGAGGCTCTTATAAAAAACTTACCAAAACAACAGAGGCCTCCAAAGCAGACACCCAGAAATACACCCCCACAAAACATAACACCTACAACACATACCTCAAGCAACAGGTGTGTCACACAATCACAGCCCCTAAGGCAAAACACTATGCCAGAGACATTAGTAATAGGTGACTCTATAGTCAGACACACCGACGTTCCACTTACCAGGCTGAATAAGGAGAGGGTAACAGTGAGCTGCCTATCGGGGGCAAGGATCCACCACATTACGCACGCACTCAGGTCACTCCAAAGCAAGTACAAGTATGATGCAGTCATTGTCCATGCTGGTGTGAATGACCTGAGACGTACCTCCCTGGACTACATAAAAAGAGACATTGAGGAGCTCTCCGATTATGTAGCCCAGACTGGTATGACCCTGACCCTGAGCAGCATCCTGCCTTCACCAAGAATGATGCCTCAGTACAAAGACAAAATGATCAGTTTTAACAATTGGCTTAATCACTGGTGTCATTCTAGGGGGATCCAATATCTGTCAGCCTGGGACGACATGCTGGACAGGCCATGTTGCTTTGCAAGGGATGGCTTGCACCTGTCACCACTGGGCTTCCGGATACTGGCCAAGGCTCTTGCCACCCCCATAGTGCCTTTTTAGGCAATGCTCAAAAGACAAATCAACCTCCATAAAAAACAAAAATGGAAAAAAATTAAGGGTAATGCTGCTCAACGCCAGAAGTCTAAATCTCAAGATGCAGGCACTCGAAGCACTTCTCAGTATGGAGAACATCGATGTCTGTGCAGTAACTGAAACCTGGTCCAAGGCTCCTGAGAGCACTCCAGCGCTACCAGGCTATACCTCATATCATGCTTTTCGGCCTCAAGTTCCAGGCCGAACCACAAAGGAGGAGTGTCCATTTTCATAAAGTACACCTACACCTCTCGATTGGTGGCTACCATGAAGCATCAGAAACCATACAAGTTTTACTCACCATAGGCAAAACTGCCATACAACTGGTCGCATGTTATAGAACACCCTCCCAATCCCAGGAATCCCATCAAGCATTCCTGAAAACACTGGAGGATATGAATGTCACACCAAACACCATCATATTGGGTGACTTCAACTACCAACATAGACTGGGCCCACTATTCTAGCCCTAACACCCTAGCCCAAAGATTCCTGGAATTCATTAACTCAAATGCTATGGAGCAACTGGTCACTTCTCCTACGAGGAGAGATAATATACTTGACCTGATTATCACAAACATGGGGTCCAAATGCTCCGCACCGGATATAAACCCCTCACTAGTAAGATCTGATCATAAACTGATCACGTTGGATGTACATATCCCACCCCACCCCCAGAACAAAAGACTACAGTGAAAAACTTTTCAAAAGCTGACTTTGCGCTCCTTAAGTCAGAAATGATATCCTTTAAGCCTACTGGGTTAATGGAAACCACATCCCAAAATGCTGAACCCTTCACAAAAGCCTTCTACGGACATCTCCAAGAATGCATGGATCAAGCAATCCCAACTAAAACCAAGACCCTCTCCACCAAGGGAAAACGCCGGTTTGGTGGACCCCGCTATAAACAAACTGTACAACAAAGAAGGAAGCTACTGCAGGACAAAGCCAAATCCCACAAGGGAAAGGCTTCCCTGATCAGCACAAGTAAAAACTACGTTCTCTCATAAAACATCTAAAGCAAACTTTGAGAGAAAGATTGCCAAGGATACCAAAGACAATCACAAGGCCTTCTTCAATTATGTCAGAACCTTGGGAGGAAATTCTCAGATATGCTCTGAGTTAGTACACAATGACAAAAAATTCACTGACCCTACCGACATTGCCAATATTCTGGCAGATAGGTTCAGTGCAAATTTCTCCCCTCCCTCACCCCCTAAAGATGAAGTAATTATCCCTGCTGAATGTAACCTACCTGTCATCACAGACATACAGGTGAAATCAGCACTCAACAAAGCAAAAAACACAGCATCTATGGGACCCGATGGTATCCCCGGTTGCGTGTTACGTGAACTTCAAGATGAACTAAACCCGCACCTAGGAACGCTGTTCAATCTTAGCCTCACTACAGGATATGTACCTGAACACTGGCGCACAGCAACAGTGGTCCCACTCCACAAAGGGGGAAATTCTACTGACCCTGGTAACTACCGCCCCATAAGTCTGACCAGCCTGGTCTGCAAGGCTATGGAAAGAATCATCATGGAACTCATAAATGGCGACATTGGGGATCTGCAGACCCTTGATCCCACCCAGTTTGGTTTTGTAAAAGGCAGATCCTGCCTCTTAAACCTGGTTGACTTCTTCGAGACCGTCACTAGTGCCATCGACGAGGGCAAGGCTGTCCACACTGCCTACTTGGACTTGGCTAAAGCCTTTGACACGATACCACACTCTGGCATCATAGACAAGCTCAGCAGCCTAAATGTAAATCCATATTTCACAAGATGGGTAGCAAACTGGCTAAAAAACAGAACCCATAAGGTCAAAATTGCTGGAGCCATGTCAGACTCAAAACCAGTCACGAGTGGTGTCCCAAAGGGCTCAGTCTTGGGACCACTCTTATTCGGCATTTACTTCTCAGATGTGAAAGCAAATATGGGAGGATTATGGCTGACAAAGTTTGCAGATGACTGCAAACTGGGTGCCATAGTTGATTCACCTGCTGACACACACATCCTACAGAAAGGTCTCACTGAAATGGACAACTGGTGCCGGAATCATGGCCTCAAACATAACGCCAAAAAATGTATAGTCAATAACCCACTGAGTACGGAAGAAGTAATCAGAGACCTGGGGACTCAAGTCGATAGTGACCTCTCCTTTGACAACCATGTTGCCAAAGTGGTCAGAAAGACATTCTACCTTGCCCATCTCATCATGAAGGGATTCTCATCCAGATCAAAGGAGGTCATTGTACCTCTATATTCCTCCCTTGTCAGGCCCATGATTGAATATAATGCTCCATTTGGGATGTATCTCACCCGGCACATGCAACAACTGGAAAGACCCCAGAAGTACCTCACCAAGAGGATCATAGGTCTCAAACATATGCCTTATCCAGCTAGATTAAAGAAACTCCAGCTCTATTCAGTAGCATACCGCCTGCTCAGAGGTGATTTGTGCCTAACATATAGGGCCATGTCCAACCAAGAACTGATGGACATGCTCCATCTCAAAAATCCAAATCCACCAGAACCACGCGAGCTAAAGATTTCAACCTCTGCACAAATATGAATAGGACATGCTGGAGGGATAGATTCATAACACAGAGGTTACCCGTACTCTGGAACAAAATCCCAGTTCATGTGAGACAGAGCCCTTCATTGGCACTGTTCAAGAAAAATCTCGATGCATGGATGGGAGATCGCAAGTTTACCCCGGGAGTCACCTCAGTGTCACTACTAGACAGAGGTATAGTTTACTAATAATGGGGTCCCACATGTGTCACTACTAGAGAGGCGCAACTATATAATACGGGGTGGCGGAAGCCACATCACTGTTGGCTAGGCTTATAAATGCCCCCGGGCAGATAGCCTAGTACACTACTATGAAACTATGAAACTTGATAGTGTATATAGCTGAGTAATTAAATCACGTGACACAACTGAAATTTGGTCAGGCATGAGTTCAGTAATACTCCACAGTTTTCACACCATGAATCTGCACTCTCCCTTGTGTATGTTAAGTTTTGGAGTGTTTTGCTTTACTTAGACTAAGGCATTATAGAGTCAAAAGTTTGTCTTATTCAAATAAAAACCTGTTTGCACTCTGGATGATACCATATATATGAATGCATAAAATACTGCTATACATTTTATTCAGAAGCTTCTAGCAGTTTGAAATAAAAAATCTTGATGATGAAAGAAACCAACGAAACAGACTGTACTAAAATGTATATAAGCATTGTTCATTCACATACTGTGTACATCTTCAAACAGACAACTGCACCATTGTTTCCCAAATGACAGAACAAATACGAATGGAATTGCATAACCTAAAAATCAAGCTTGAAAAATGAAGCAATGACTAGTGTTATTTTAACTACCTTATTTTTATTTCAGTGAGGCTATGGTCTTTATTGCTGCACTGTCAATACAAACAGTATAAGAATGTAACAGATCTCTGCATGGTAATGTTTTGGATGGTTATATATTATATTGCTGTTGAATTTTTACAGAGCATCTGTATCACATTGTAGCTCATTATAATGGGTGTTCTTCTTGCCATTTCACAAAAGACCATGCAAGCCATATTTGAAATATTGCTTTAATAATTATACATAAGGAGTATTGTACGTGGCTAAATGAAAGCTTGTGGTTGCACATTTAGAATTTATTTCCCAAGGAGTTTTCAGTTAGTGTTTGATTGCTAGTGGTAAGTGCCTGTATTTACCCAATTAGTAGGACCCCTAAATGTGCTTACAGAAAAGCAAATGACAGTTGCTAGGCAATGTAAAGAAACTAGGTCTGTGAGAAATGCACAGCACTGATGTGAGACATTGCAAATAAGAAAAAGGAAATCAGTTGACATAAAGGAAAAACTGTCAGTAAACAATAAAGAATGACTTCACAACAATGCAATAATCTTTCAGTGTCACTGTGATTTTTTTCTGACATTTTCTTACTGACTGAAGTGACAGTAAAGATGAAAATGCATTAAATGGTACATAATGATTCATATGCACATCATATTCATTTCACAGAATATATCTGCTAAAAAGGGAAAAAATATGCATCTACTTTGTTTTGCTTTCATGACTTTGAATAATCAAGACCACATTTTTATGTGTGTAGGATGTAAGTTCTTACATCGTATAACAAAGCATTACTAATTTTGTAAAATGCAAAAGTAAACAGTTTAGAAGCATTAGCAGGTTCCATAATGATGATGTCATATATGACTGCATCATAAAGAACTAACATTTTTCAAATACTCAGTCTACAATCAGGCTATAACAGTAGAGAATGTAAACTTAAAAAAAATCATATAAAGTGACCCTGTAGATAGAATGAGAATTCTTACAGCAAATCCATCTAGTAATAAAAAAGTGTTTGTCTCACTTTGGTTTCAAAGTTACCTGCCAGTTTTTTATCCTGATTTCAGTTCATGCTTGAAAATCAGTTTTGGTGAGGAAATTCTGATGAGGTTATTGTTTATGCTCACACTGTCCTGCAAAAGTATCAGATGGTTCCCTATATTATATCAAGTTATACTCAAAAGTAAATTATGTAACACTGCTAAAGCAACGGGATGTATATCATACGAATTCTAAATGTGATTAAGACGCGTTTTAATGTGTTTTGGGAGTGCAAATAGTCAGATCATGGAGTTATAGACTAATATGCAAAAGATGACATTATTAGTCTTTTTCTGCAGTAGTCAAATAAGCATGAGAGAGTTAAAATTAAAATTATATGCCGGAAATAGTACATACGCCCATTCCAGCCTTGGCTACCTAGATAAGGTTTTACTAAACTGAAGGTGTGATGCTGCTAGCATACTGGGCAAAAGAAACTGTTGCTGAATAGTATGATATTACGTATTTGTCTCGTCTTTTTTTCCATCACTCTCTCTGTCTCACACACACATACAAAAACTCACATACACATGCGTATGCACGCAAACCCACACAAACACATATGCACATGTGTAATATATAAAACATATAATAGTAGTATATATCATAGTAACAATGAGTAACGTAGTAATAATGAGGAGGATATCTAATGAAAGCAGCTTTAGCCCCTGCCTTTGCAAATCTGTTTTTTCAGTGAATGGGAAAGGCACCATATGCATGGCTTTCACTTCAGGCAAAAGAGGGAGTTCTCTGACCACTTTACAGATGACTTTTCTATTCTGTGTTGAGGTGAGATACCCTGCTTTGCAGAGTTTATTTTATATGTAAATAACATCATTCAGTTTCTTGAATTCACAGTACAATGTTCATCTACTAAAATACATTTTGTAGACATTGAACACAAAGTCAATAGGAAATAAACAGTTGTGATTTCCTATCTGCATGCCTCCAGTGTACACCCATAGCTTAAGGAAGAGAAATGTGATTAAGAGACAGGATGTAAGGCTGTCCAGGATGGTGTCTAATATTAAAAAAATTAAGGAGATAAACATTTTGGCCATTTTTAAAAGACGATATAAAACAGACACTTTATCACAAGAGGTTAATGACAATATGGCAAGCAGTTTCCCCCAAATTTTGAACTTTGAAGAAATTATGTTAAACACTAATGTTACCTATAAGTCAACAAGCAAGCAATATTTTAATGTCATGGATTGCAGCACTGACAGTTATAACATCAAGAGTATCATCATATCTAAATGGAAAGATGACAGTGATGTGTTTCAAAAAGTGAGTGATGAACCTAAAGTACAGTTGTGTAAGAAAGTACAATTGTGTAAAATCTTACTGTAATGGCAGATGTCCTTACATTCACTGCTGCAGTATTCTTAATGATATGGGAGAGTGCCAAAGCTCAAGAGGAAACTTGTGAGGAGGAAAGGGCAGAAGAGTCCCCTAAAAACACAATAAGAAGTGAACTAGCAAAACCAGCCTCAGCTCTAGAGATGCCATCCAACATGTAGTGCTTGTTAAAGGTATGCACAGAAGTCCAGCTAACTGCTTCAAGAATATAATTAGCGTTTAAGCCTTTGAAAAAAAGCACAAGAAGAAGCCACAGCTCTAGTAGAATGAGCCTTAATTGAAAAAGGAATGTTCTTGCCATGAAAAGTGTAACAAAAGGAAATAGCCTTAGAAATCTAAGAAAAAATAGTCTGCTTGCATACAGCAAGTCCCAAAGATCAAGGATGAAAAGAAGCAAATAACTGATCAGATTTTCTGATAAAACACAAAACACCAAGTGTTCTGGATAAAGGATAGGCTCTAATAAAAAGCAAACCAACAGTACAAAGTTAAACAGAGCCTTGTCCACCACGGCTGAATATAAACACTTTATTAAAACAACAAAACGTAAGCGCTTTCACAGTCTCTATGACTGCTTCCTCAGAGGAAGCAGTTATAGAGACTGTAAAAGCACTTACATTTTGTTGGTTTAATAAAGTGTTAATATTCAGCTGTGGTGGACAAGGCTCTATTTATTTTTGTACCATCAGATTTTCTGATAGCCTTGGTCAAATCCAAATACATTCTAAGTTGTCTATGCTTGTCCAAAGGATGCAGCACCCTCTCACTTTCAGTTTGAGGAGAGGGGGAAAAATTAGGCATATTAATAGACTGTGTGATGCCCCAGCACTGACCCAGTAATCAAGGACCCTCAATCCTCATCACTGGAAACAGTGGAGAATGTACACACTGGCAGGATGACAAGTACACACACAGTAAAGTACAATTTCCCTTAAGATCACACAGAGATCTAGTCAGTCTGGGGTTGGTTTCTCCCACTTCCTCCAGATCTCCAAAAAGACTCCCACTGGCACAGCTATAGAGCTGAAATCTCAGCTGAGTGGCCAAACCAAGACCTCTAGCACCCCCCTCTGTCGAGCCAGTGCTTTGTGTCCCTGCCCAAGTAGCTGACACACACACACTTTGAGATTTGATTCATATACAAACACACACACAAACACACACACACACACACACACACACACACACACACACACACACACACACACACACACACACACACACACACACCTGAGGAAGGCTGGCACAGGTTTACTAGCTATGCCCCCTTCTGCCCAGACTATAAGGTAGTTCCAGCTGCCACCAGCCACTACTTATTAGCTACTTAAGGCCCTTAACAAAAGGTGTCCAATCCTACTATGTAATGTTACTCTTAATCCAAATGGTAGTCTGACCAAGAGCAAGGCTATTTTAGGAGTGGCCTGTACAGTGTCACCAAATACATATGCAAGTACTCTCAGAGCTTAAATATGTCTCACAAATATCAGCCGCAAAGATAGGTTTAAATATATTTAATAATAAATAATAAAAGAACAAGACAATACTTAATAAATCAACACAGTAAGTTCAGAGCTCAAAATCAGAGGAAATATTTAAAACAACATTCCAGGACAGTCTCAAATAAATAAAGGAAACATCTAAGCCATGCTTCACTATATTCCTAACTGTATCTAAGAGAAATCACTGTATTCTAGACTTACTTACAGCAAGGCAAGTGCAAATGTGATGATGAGTGAATGTTCCTGTTAGGTCAAAGACAAGATACAAAATGCCCAGTCTCTCTCTCTCTCTGAGAGGGTTCTTTAATTAATATCAAATATCACTGCTGGTTTAGCTTGGATGACATCACTTTTTGTCACCTGACTTCCGTTTCCAAGCTAACCCCCTTTTGTCAGAAACTAACATAATTTAACATCTCTGTGTGAAAAATACATACCTGTCCAATGTTTGCTCAGATCTGTGCAGCTATTAGGAAGTCATAAAGCAATAAAACACTTCTGCAGCTCAAACCTAGTAATTACTTCTCTTCCAAGACAATACAAAAAACTTCTAGCTCTAGACATTGTGTCTGTTACACTGAAAATGAGAGATAACTTTTATAGCACAATCATAAAGCAATTTAATTTCAACTTATTTTTTTTTAATTTTTTAAAAGTTAACTCTGTATGTTCTAGTTTCTACTGTTAAAACATATACGTTTACACAATTACAATAGTTTATATACATTTCTATTCTAAGCCAGCAGGGTATGCTGTGATTACATTATAGCTCAGTACATAACATACAGTTCTGTATAAATCATATCAATATTCACAATGACATAGAATTATTTACAAAATTCCAGATAGCTGGCCTGGCAATATTTCCCTTGGGTCACAGACTGATTAAGTGATAGCTTATTAACCAATTACCTTAGGCATAAAAAGGGTTAGTGTGCAAGAACACTCTGTCCTCATGAAAAATCAAAAAAGGAGGACAAGCCATAAGGGTCTGCATCTTAGACACCCATCTGGCAGAAGTAAACATCAACAAAAGAGCAGTCTTCTGGGAACAATGTTGCAAGAAAGCTGAAAACTTCTCCAAAACAAAATTAAGATCCCAGGGAGGAGGAACAGGCTTCATCTAAAGTCTAATATTAAGAATGCCTTTAAGAAATTGTCTCACCTAAAATCTAGCAGCTAAAGAGGAGAAAAAGGTAGACAAGCAGAGATAGCTGTTAGGTGGGCCTTAATAGAAGAATAGGCCAAAATAGCATTGAGTAACTCACAAAAACAAGACAGAACCAAAGGAGCATCTACAGTAAGTGGGTCCAAGTTAGATGAGACACACCAAAAAGAAAACCTCTTCCATTTGGATAAGTAGGATTTCCTAGTCATAGATTTCCTTGCCTCCTGCAGGACTTGCAGCACGTCCTCAGAAAAAAAAGGTGTCTATGAGGAATCAAAATCCTATCACCCACACTATCAGGTGAGGCATGGGCAGGTGGGGATGGATAAGAGGGCCCTTGTTTTGTGTGATTAAATGCACTCTGGGAGGTAACTTGTGATGATTGTCCCTGGCTAGATGTAGAAGAAGAAGAGGGAACCAGTGCTGTTGTGGCCAAAAAGGAGTCACCAATAAGATTTTGGGAGCATCCTGTGGGATTTTGAACAGGACTTTTGGAATGAAAGGAAGGGGAGCTAATGCATAAAGAAAAATCCCCTTCCAAGACAATGAGAGGGCATCCACCATCCATACCAGAGGACCTGGGACTCTGGCATAAAACAGAGGAAGTCGTCTGTTCAGGGGGGAGGCAAAAAGATCCACTTGAGGAGTACCCTACTGGTGGATAATGTCCAGAAACATATCCCTGTGAAGTAGCCATTCATGGGACTGAGTTAAGCACCTGCTCAGACTGTCTGCCACAATGTTCTGACCAGAAGGGATATAAACTTCCTGAGGAGTCCCTTGACATTTGACAGTAAGAGCCCATACCTGAAGTGCCACCTGGCAAAGAAGATAAGATCTCGTTCTGCCCTGCTTCTTGATATACCACATAATAGTCTGTGAATACCTTGAGAGGCCCTGAAGAAAAGAGAGACTGAAAGGTCTGAGGAGCCAGAAAAAGGGTTCTCATCTCTTTGACATCAATGTGCTCCTTCTGCTGATGAGGCAACCACACCCCTTGTACCTTTAGGAAGTCAAAAGTCACCCCCATCCCATGTATGAGGCATCAGTGAACAATTATTGAGAGGGAAGAGGGGGATGAAAAGAGATCCTGGATTCAGAGACAACTGCTGAATCCACAAGAGAAGTTCCTGTCTGAGGCAAGGAAGAAGAGGAACTACAAATGTTGAAGCCACACTGACTTCAGAAACCACTGACACTTTCTCATATGAAGTTTGGCCACAGGGAGCATCAGAATTGTGGATGCCATGAAACCCAGAACTCTCAGAAACACCCTGGCAGTAACAGAATCCAGAGGAAGAAGAGTATGAAAGAAACAAATGAGAGTTAAGGCTTTTGGAGGAGGCAGGGATGCAAGCATTGGCACCATCTGAATCCTGCAACCCATAAAAACATGACCTTGAGAAGGAGTCAGAGAAGACTTTTTGAAATTTACAGTGAACCTCAGGCTCTGAAGAAGGGACACGGCAAAATAAAGATTTTGCAAAAGGGTCTCTGGAGAAGACACCTGAATCAACATGTCATCCAAGCAAGGAAATATTTGAATCCCTTGAAGTCTGCAAAAGGCAATCATAGGAGCAAGGCATTTGGTGAACATCCTTGGGGCAGTAGAAAGGCCAAAGGACAACGCAGAGAACTAAAAATGCTAGGAAGCAACAGAGGAATGCAAAAACTTCATGAAAAGAGGATGGATCAGAATATGGAGATAAGCATCCTTGAGATCCAGAGACACTATATAGGCCTAAGAGAGCAAGAGAGGAAACAGAATCTGAAGGGACAGCATCCAAAAGGAAGGTACCTCTAGAAAAGTGTTTAGATGAAAGAGGTCTAGAATGGGTCTCCAAGTGCCCTCTTTTCTGTGTACTAGAAACAGTCGGGAGTAGAACCCTTCCCCCCTTTGGGACACAGGCACCTCTTGAATAGTACCCTGAGACAAGAGATCTTGAAGAACCTCTAGTAAAAAAGGAAGATGTTCCCAAAGATGCTGAGGAATGCCCATAAAAGGAGGATGGGATTTCCATACTATGAAGTACCCTTGACAAATAATTGACAGAACCCAAAAATCCTGAGTGATCTGAAGCCAAGCCAGAAAAGAAAGAGAAAGTGGACTGTGGCTGGGAGGGGATGGATAGTCATACAGCACCTGGTTTGTCCAGAAAGGAAGGCTTTGGAGAACCTGAAAATTGAGTAGCCTTAGCAAAAGGAGTCCGTTTGCCACTCTTCTTACCTTTAGTAGAAGGACAGGACTGCTCATGTACACAGGCAGGCTTAGCAGGGTAGTTTCTTGGAAATTTAGGCACAGGAGAAACAAACATATATTTAACTTCCCGTAAAGCTTTACCCTTATCCTGAAGGGACTTAAACAAACCGGCAGCAGCTTCCCCAAACAAAAGTTTAGAATCCAAAGGAGCATCCATCAACTTAGCTTTAAAATCATCAGGCAGAGGTTGAAGCCTAAGCCAAGAATACCTCCTCATAACTGAACCAAAAACAGCAGCCCTTGAACAGGCATTTGCTGCATCATAACTACATTTAACAGAATGACAAATGACTTGAGAGAAAGTCCCTAGCAAGGAAAGAACAGAAGTTTTACCCTCAGAGTCTGGAAAATCAGAAATAAGTTGACAGGCCCAAGAAAGAAGAGCCAACACATACCTAGGCATATTGGTCTGATTATATAGCCCTAAAAGCTAGGTTGCCCAGCCTGTCCATAGTTTTGCTGTCCTTGTCAGAAGGCAATAACTTGGGTAAAGGAAGCAATTGAGACAGCTTATCAGAAGTTATGGACATGACAGAGGATCAGCAGCAGAACATTTATATAAAAAAGAACAATCCTCAGGAACCCTGAAAAACCTATCAGGCTTCTTGGGAGCAGGGGGAAGACAATCCGGCACTTGAGAGGAATTGTAGAAAGCATCCAGTAAAGCAGCCAAGGAGGAATAGCCACAAGTTTAGGCCAGTCCAACTGTAACAACTCATAGTACCTTTTATGGATATCAGAGACCTGAGTACGATCCCACTTAAAAAAAATCCATCATCCTAGAGAGTGTGTCCCCAAAGGAAATTTCTTCCAAAGGAACATCAGGACTAATAGATTCCTCCTCCTCTGACCCATAATCCAAAGGAGAAGGAATTTAAATAGAATAAGTTAGGGATTCATCAGCAGAATCCAACTCATCCTCAGAAGAATCCTGGTCTCTAGGCCTTTTAAAAGCAGTAGAGTACCAAGGAGGAGTAGGAAATGAAACCCCATGAGGAGGCTTTAAGGCAGAAAATAACCCCTGAGTAAAAGCCTGCCACTCACTTTGTGGAGCCCTAGAAACAGAAGAAACATGTTTATTTATTTATTTTTTTTTAAGGGAAGGTCGTGAGAAGGCTCAGATCCAGGACGACAGTCGAAAACCATAGCAGGAATTTCTTCTCCAACTAAAAACTGAAGAACTACCTGAGGCCCTTCAGAAAAAAAAAATCAACAGTGGTTCCCTCTGAACATCCAAGATGGACACCTGCAAGACCTCTTCAGACGTACTGACAGCCAGATCCTCACCAGCCTCTAACATGTTCATGGCAGAGAAATCCGACATCACAGCCAGGTGAGCCTGCAGTTTTGTAATGACCTTGGGAGAAACACCTGGTAGAGGCTGGACAGTGGAAGATTCTGGTCGTACCTTTTTCACCTTCTTTTTCCCTAAAGGCTGACCCTCGGGGAAGGAGATTTCTTCCATGGTATCTTTAGGGAGTAGTTTAAGATGCTGGTTTTCAAGATACAAGGAAAGGGGAAAAAAGTCTACTGCAAAAGGTTTTTGGAATAAATGCCTGACAGAACAAGATGTATGGTCATGAGAAGCACCTAAGCAAAAAAGACACTTATTGTGGCAGTCTCAATGGGGAATCTGTCTCTCACACTGGCATTTACCCTTCCTGGATGGCATTAACCTCAAGAAACACAAAAAATGAGAAAAAAACAAACTCCCCAATGGAACACTTATCTTGCAAAAATGGCAAACAGGCATAGGGAGTCACTGGAGAATGAAAATGCATTCAACTAGCAGAAGACGGATGCAGGTAAACAGACCGATGGTGTAAAAGATACATTCAGACTGACGGCAAAGAAGTCCTGTTTTTGGTAAGCCTGAATGTTACCCTTATGCCCTACATTATGCAGGGAGTGGATGGTGACATTCAGCATACCTTTTAAATTCAGAAGTCTTTATAAGACTGGCTGGACGTCAGACTTCAGTGGCAGGGAATCCCATATTGTTAAGAATACTGCAGCAGTGAATGTAAGGGCATCTTACCATAACAGTAGATGTCCTATTGATCACTCTTGCAGTATTCTTAACAGATGGGTTATAGCTCACTGACATCCAGATGGCATACCAAAGCTTTACCTTCCTAGAACGTATGGCTGGATGATGACCTCATCATATAGGCCTCAGGGTATAAAGTCAGAAAATCTCCAAGCTAGCATCAGCCTGAAGAAAAAGAGGATGGAGATACGTCAGCTAGGAGGGGCTTAGTCTGAAAAGGGTAAGGAACATCCCCCTCACAAAGGCTTAAAATCAAGGTATATTGAGTGTCTGTGCTTGCAAGGCATACAGATTGTGCCAATAAGGAGAAAATAGATGGGGGATTAGGTGGGAGGGAAGGAATACTGCAACAGAGATCAGTAGGGCATCTACTGTTATGGTAAGTTCTTACTTAATTGTACTATGTCCTGACTGAGTCACTGTTGCAGTATTCTTAACCAATGGGTGATTCCCAGAGCTTTCAAGAGAGAAGGATGGTAGGTTTAAGAGGAAAAACTGGTCAAGGAATCCAGAAGGTCAGAAAGGATAGTTCTGGCAAATGCTGTCCTGAACCTGGAGAAGGCATCTAGCTTGTAGTGTTTTGTGAAGGTGTGAATAGATGACTAGGTAGCTGCTTCTAAAATGTCCCTGGTATCCATCTCCCTTGTAGAAAGCACCTGCTGAAGCCACTGCTCAAGTGGAGTGTGCTTTTGGCCACATGGGTATAGTTTTTCCATGGTGGCAGTAGCACAAGGAAATAGCCTTTGAGATCCAAGAAGTAATAGATTGTTTGGAAACTGATTGTCCTAACCCGGATTCCATAAAAGAGATGATCAGCTGATCTGTTTTTCTGCTATCCTGAGCTTAACTGTCTGTGAATGTCTAAAGAGCATAATATTCTTGCTCCCCTATTTTGAGGATTGGGGAAAGCGTAGCAGGATTGCTTGGTTGAGGGTAAGCTCACTAACCACTTTTGACATGAGGGATGGATTGGCCCTGATGTTTACCCTGTTTTTGTGGAAGATGAGGAAAGGTGGAATAACCAAGACAGCATGGAGTTCTGAGATCTTGTGGGCTGAAGTCAAGGCCAAGAAGAGCATGGTTTTCCAAGTGTAGACTTTTAGAGTAGCCAAAGCAGCTGGTTCAAAAGGGAGTAGAGTGAGCATTTCCAAAATAAAATTAAGATTCTATGATGGAGTGATAGGTTTTCCTGGGGGTTTAAGGTGTAAAATACCCCTCAAGAAAAGCTTAACCTCTGTCCTAGACATGAGAGGAGGCTCCAAAGATAAGCAAGCATTAATGGCAAATAAGTGAGCCTTAATGGAAGAGTAGGCCAACCCTGAATGTAATAAGTCACACAATTACTGGAGTACTGTGGGGGTGTCCAATAGAAGGGGTTGGAGTTTGTGCTTAAGGCACCAGATGGTAAATCTCTTTCACTTGGCTGTGTAAGACATCCTTGTGTTAGGCTTCCTGGCTTCTTGTAGGGTTCAAACAACCTCTTCAGAAAAGTTGTGTCGAATAGGGATTAGAATCCTATCATCTACAGGGTTAGATGAGAGAGGTCAGATCAGGATGAAGGAGCTGCCTTCTCTGTTTAGTAATAAGATCAGTTTATGGAGAGATGCTCCAGTAAATGTCCTTGAATAGGTGAAACAGGAGTGGGAACCAGTGCTGTATTGGCCAGAAAGGTGTCAGAAGCAACTAGTTCTTAGATTCCTTCTGGACCTTGAGAAGGTGCCTTGGGAGCAGTGGTAGAGGGAACTATGGGCTATGCATAAAGGAACTTCATCATCCACTGGAAGGAGAAGGCAAGTGTCCTGCAGGCTATGGGGTGTTTGTTTCCTCATGCAGAAAAGTGGGAGCACGTGATGCTCAGGGGAGGCAAAGATGTCTATCTGAGAGGTCCCCTATCTGACAGTCATGGATTTGAACACCTCTGTGTTTAAGCACCATTCATGAGGGTCCTCCATATCCCTGGTTAGAAAGTCTGCCAATGCATTCTGCTGAGAGGGAATATATCTCACTGTAGATGTAAGATTCAGCTGACAGGCCAGGTGTCAGACCTCCTATGCCAGCCTGCACAGGCGGTAGGATCCTATGCCTCCCTGTTTGTTTATGTACCACATCATAGTGGTATTGTTCATGTGCACCAGCAGAGTTTCCTAATTTTCTTTTAAGTTGATGTGTTTTTTGAGCAAATGAGCAAGTCACTCTCTCTGGAATCTATGGTCTCCTGTGCAAGCCCCTCATGCCCTGTCTGAGACATCTCTAAACAGGACTTTGCTGTGCATGGCTGGAGTGAACGGAAGGCTTGTGTTGAGCATAACCTGGTTGCTCCGCCTAAGGAGCTCCTTCTTGATGCATGGGAGAACAGGAATATGGATATCAAGAGGGTGAGAGTGTTGGGATCACACTGATTTTAAATACCATTGTATTTTCCTGTGTGTAGTCTGGTGAGGACCATCATAGGGATGGTGGTGGCCATGATTCCCAGGGCTCTAAGGTTTGTCTGGCCAAGCAATGATCCATGCCGGAAAGCATTAAGAACTCATTGGCTAGGGAGATGACCTTCACTTAAGAAATAGAGGTACGCATGGCAGACATGTCTAGATTGCATCTCAGAAAGTTCAGCTATTGGGTGGGAATGAATTGGGATTTTTTTTTGTAATTGATGGTGAACCCTGAAGGCAAAACACCACTGCTGGGGCCAGGCACATTCTCAAAGCCCTTGGAGCTGTAGAAAGACCAAATGGCAAAGCAGCAAACTGAAAATGTGATGACCCAGTAAAGAACATGAGAAATTTTCTGCAGGAAGAGTGGATGGGAATATGAATATAAGCATCCTTTATGTCTAAGGATACCATAACAAACTTGAGGAAATAGGATAAGTAGAAGAGTTTGGAAAGACAACATTTTGAAGGAGGAAACTCTCAGGAAGGTGTTTAGACAGGAGAGGTCCAAGATAGGTCTCTGTTGACCCTTTTTCCTTGGAACAAGGAAGATACTGGTATACAATTTATTTTCCGAATAGGATGAGGGGACCCTGGGCTCCCTGGGCCAGTAAGTCTTGCACGATAGGTTTAGTAAATGAATCTGGCTAGGAGGAGGGGGGAATTCCCTCAGGAGTCGAACTGCTTTCCCATGACACAGAGTATCCCTCCTTGAAAATGCTTAAGATCCACTTGACTGAGGTTATTGCTTACCAGAAATAAATTAAAAAAAAAAAACAGAAAGCCTTTTGGACAGAGGCATGTAGGGATTGGTTTTGGAGGGGGGGATCATATGGAATATAGCCATTGTGGTCTATTACCAGACTGAGGCCTCCCAGCAGGGGTATCTCTCTGAGTTTTTTTCTCAGACTCTTTTCTTAGGAATTATCCTTTGCCTATGAAGTGTTCTAGGATCTCCTGTAGTGAAGGAGGTAGATTTTGCTGGATAATGTCTATGGTACCTGGGAATTGTCGATAGCAGAATCTGATGGCAATCTTTCATTGTCTTGCCCTGTTCCTGCAAAGTCTTTAAGAGACTGTCAGCCTGTCAGCCATAAAGCCACAAAGGAGATTGTTATCCAAGGGTGAGTCTAAAATCTTAGACCTGAAATCTTCTGTGATAGGTTGGCCTCATAGCCAGACATACCGCCTGATCACTGAACCAGTAGCAGCTGCCCTAGAAGAGGCATCCACAGCATCATAGCTGCATTTTATACTGTACCTGGCTATTTGAGAAGCCTGGGCCACTGGAAACTGCATATGTTGTTTTGACTCTGGAGTCTTGCACTCTGTGATGGTCTTACTTAATGACTGTATACAGAGAGTAAGAATTTGGTCATTTGAGTTTGGTAGTTTATAGCTCTGAAATCTAAAGAGAGGGAAGTATATATTTTCTTACCCCACCTGTCCATTGCTCAATTGTCCTTGTCATTGGGGAGAACATTGGGGAGAACATTAGTGCAGGGAGCAACTTGGACAGTTTGTCTGAGGCCATAGAAACTGCACCTGGGTCTGCCACAGGATTTTTGTAGTTTTACTTAAGTTCATCAGGAACTTTGTAGCACCCATCTGGCCTTTTTGTAGCATGAGGCTAAGAATCAAATAATTTGCCCAAAATGCTTCCAGATAAGCCTCTAGCATTGGAGGAGTTGGAGGAGGAGCAGGAATGTCCTTCTCTAATAAGTTTTGCACCTCAAGACACCTGTCTAGATTGCTATTCAAAATGTTTCATCGTGCATTTTAAGGTTTCTCTAAAGGAGGCCTCTTCCAAGGTGGAATCTGGAAACAGTGAGTCTCTCTCATCTGATGAAATCTGTTCTGGAGAGTATAACTGGGACCAGTAGTTGAGAGAAATATCATAATCCCCGTCTGGTTCCTCATCAGACGAGGAAGAATCTAATGCCTGTTTGTGTGATGTGGCCTGAGAAGGCTGAGTCACAAAGGTAGTTGTCTTCAGAGACATGATTGCCTTGAATAGCTCCTAAGAAAAATCAATATATTCTTTCTTCCTGGACGTAGAAGGGGATGTTGAGTATTTAAGTTTTTATTTTCTTTTTTAGGGATGATGTCTAACTAAGTAAGCTTAGGTGGTTCTGAGTCTTGGCACATTTCTATGAGGGATTTGGGAATTTTTTCCCACACAAGGATCTGATGGATTCCTTGAGGGTCCTCCATGACAATAAGATGCAGTTTGTTGGAGGACTCAGTCATTTGAAAGGTATCAGGAGGCATACTGCCCTCTGGTGGGGTCACTGTAGAGGGTTAATGAGAAGATAATTGGCATAACCATGGGTCGACTACCTCAGCGGATATGTCTGATTCTGAGATGACAACAGGAGAATCCTCTCTAGGTCTTTGAAGTTTTTTCTTAGTCAGAAGGCTGACATTTGGGCCTTCCATCATGGTGGACTGGGCCAAGTGTTTCAGATGTTGGGTCTCGAGGAAGGTATTAAGTGCAGAAAGCCTATTTCATAGGATTTTAGGAATGAATGACTGACAGAAGGAAAAAGATTTATAGTTGTGTTCAGGCCTAGACAGAACAGGCACTTAGTGTGCAAATCTTTGTACATAATGTATCTATTACACTCATACTTACCCCTCCTAGCTGACATCTAACAACAATTAGCAAAATAGTAAAAGCTGAGAAGGAAGGATCCCCAATGGGACACTTATTTGATCCAACAAGTGAAGTTGCAGTACCAAGCACTCAAACAGTGACAGTCCAACAGGTGCAACAACATGCATTCAGGCTGACAATAGAGCTAGTCTAGGGATCACACACTTATGTCCAACTTTATACCCCAATGCCTGTGAGCTGAGGTCATTGTCGAGACATATGTCTTAGGAAGCTAAAGCGTTGGTACGCTGGCCAGACATCAGCGAGCTATAACTCATCTGTTAAGAATAGTGCAATAGTGATTCAGTCAGGACATCTTTACTTACTGAAGAACTTGAATTTAAATTGTGTTTAGCAGAAACTAAGGAAAACCAAATGGGGTTACCCACAAGTAGAAATATACATTTAATTGTGACACAATGCGATTTCATCATTGGAGGTCCAAATGTTTAAATGACACACAATCATTAAAGCTGAGGATCTATGACTAGGTACACATGTAACTCTACAGGAGTGGATTAGCTTGCTATTTGTGACAGCTGTGAGCTGTGATGTCACAGAGGGTTTATGATCATGGATGGCTTACCCATAAGCCTGGGTATTCTTGAGCTGAGAATGGGTGGAGCAGCAAGCCCACCCCTTTTTTAGACAGGTTCATGGAAGCTGAGGCTCAATTTCAGCAGCGGCTCACAGGATCATTAGACTCCCTGATATCGGATGGAGCAGTCTGTCAGCAACCATTCAGGTAATGGCCTTCCCCCTATTCTTTTTCTTGGCAAAGGTTAACATTGGTCGAACACCATTTTTCAGATAGGAACTTGTAATCTTTTGACAGGCTTTTGCGTAATGTGGCTAATAACAAGCATGGTCAACTCCATTTGTTTTACAGCACATACATTGGGATAATGTGCAATAGAGTGGTTGCATCTTTCCCATACAAGGTATAATTAAAATTAAAGACATCAGTGGTACAGCAGTGGTGCTCATCTCTCTCTAGGGGTGGATCAGTGGTGGGACTGTTCCAAATTTTGGAAAGCTTGATGATCACTCTTGACGTCTTTCTTTTGATTTATTGGATGGTCATTGGTCGGTCTCCTTTTAACACTGTTGGGTTTTCTTCTTTTCAGCCCTATTTGGAAGAATTCTGAGTTGCCTTGGTTTGGCTGTTGGGGGATAATTTTCTTCCAGAAGCAGTTACAGAGACTTGAATTCTTACAAGGATGGCAAATGTAGGTTAATGTTTCAGGAGTGCTGTATGCATAAAATGGAGTTCCCGACTTAGTTTTCAACAACAAGAGTTAATGAGGGGGGCTAATTCTAAATTATTTCATGAACATTCCAGGTTATTTTTGAAATTGGTGCTGTGGGCGTCAAACATTGGTAGGAGGGGGGTATGTGACAATGTTCATTGTCTGAGGTAGCAGCATCTATAAATGAAAGTTATATACTCACTATAACAATAGATCTTTGTTGTCCTATTTTCATCTGGTTCAACAGATGGGACTCTGATCTGACTTGAATCCTGTATTGGGACATCCAAACATGTGGATCTGGGGCTCTGACTCCTCCCCTACCCATAATCCCTCTCTGTCTCTCCCTGAATACATCTATTCAAGTGTGCCCACTAACCTATATGATATGTTATTAAAAACTATGCTTGAACCAAGCATAGCATAAAGGTATCTAACTATAGGAAGAAGAAGCAACCAGTTGACATTAATGTCTGCAAGACCCCATAGAATACCACTCATTCTGTGAGGAACCATAGGTGACAATTTGGAGGGAGAGAAATTGAACAACATGGATCTATCGTTATGGTGAGTACATAACTTGCACAGCCAATATTGTCCATTTTTGACTGATTCAACAGATGGGACAGATTCCTAGTTATCAATTTACTAGGAGGCATCAGGGAAGGATATTCCTGACACAGCTGAGCCAAACGGGATTGTGATCTGGACTGAACATCTAGTTTATAATGAGATACAAAAAATACACGACAAAAAATACACTGAACCCACAGACATCACCAATATCCTGACAGACAGGTTCAGTGCAAACTTCTCCACCCCCTCCCCCCCAAAAGAGCAAGTATCCATCCCGGCAGAGGGCTGCCTCCCAAACATCTCTGATGCTCAGATGAAGGCTGCCCTCTCCAAAGCACAAAACACTGCTTCCATGGGACCAGATGGCGTCCCAGGTTGCGTCCTACATGAACTCCAAGAGGAACTAATCCCTCAAATAAAACAGCTATACAATCTCAGCCTCACTACAGGATATGTGCCCACAGAATGGTGTACAGCAACAGTTGTCCCACTCCTCAAAGGTGGAGCCTCTACGGGCCCTGGAAACTATCGCCCCATAAGCCTGACTAGCTTAGTCTGCAAGGCTATGGAGAGGATCATCATGGAGCTCATAAACAAAGACATTGGGGACCTACAGACACTAGATCCTACCCAGTTCGGCTTTGTCAAGGGCAGATCCTGCCTTTTGAACCTGGTTGACTTCTTTGAAACAGTCACCAAAGCCATAGATGAAGGGAAGGTAGTCCACACAGCCTATCTGGACCTTGCAAAGGCATTTGACACAATACCCCACTCGGGCATCATAGATAAGCTATCCAGCTTAAATATAAACCCCTATGTCACAAGATGGGTCGCAAACTGGCTCAAAGACAGAACCCACAGAGTGAGAGTTGCTGGAGCCATGTCAGACTTGAAACCGGTCACAAGTGACATCCCACAGGGTTCTGTCCTGGGACCACTCTTGTTCGGTATATACTTTTCCGAAGTACAGGCAAACGTGGGAGGACTATGGCTCACCAAGTTCGCAGACGACTGCAAACTGGGCGCCATAATCAACTCTCCAGCTGACACAAACATCCTTCAAAAAGGTCTCACAGAGACAGATAACTGGTGCCAGTGCCATGGTTTAAAGCTAAATGCCAAAAAATGTATAGTCATACCCTTTGGCAAAAACAATGTGCCCACAAATTACCACATAGGCGAAAACCCATTAAGTACAGAGAAAGTTATTAGGGACCTGGGGACCCAAGTTGATAGCAATCTCTCCTTTGAAAACCACATTGCCAAAGTGGTTAGAAAGACCTTCTACATAGCCCACCTCATAACGAAGGGTTTCACATCTAGATCAAGAGAGGTAATCATGCCCCTTTATTCATCCCTCATCAGGCCCATCATAGAATACAATGCCCCTTTTGGGATGTACCTTACCCGACACCTGCAGCAATTAGAAAGACCCCAAAAGTATCTCACCAAGAGGATCAAGGGTCTCAAACAGTATGAACCTATGAACCTATGAACAGATGCCATATGCTGCTCGGTTAAAAAAACTCCAGCTCTACTCAGTTGCATACCGCCTACTTCGAGGCGATCTATGCCTGACATACAAAGCTATGTCAAATCCAGAATTAATGGACATGCTCCACCTCAGTAAATCTAAATGCCTTAGAGCCACACGCTCGAGGGACTTGAACCTCAGCACAGAAATAAATAGAACTTGCTGGAGGGACAGGTTCATAACCCAGAGGCTCCCTTCGCTCCGGAATAGAATTCCAGTTCATGTGAGGCAGAGCACCTCACTGAATCTCTTCAAGAAGAATCCCGATAGGTGGATGGGGGATCGTAGGTTTGTCCCAGGGATTACTCCCATGTCACTATTAAACAGAGGCACAGTAAACTAAACCTTAAAAAGGGCACAGTATACTCAAATCAAGGGTGGCGTAAGCCATACAGAATTGGGCTAGGCTTATAATTGCCCCAGGGCAGATAGCCTAGTATGAACCTATGAACAAATGTGTGATCAGTTGACCATGTAACAGCAGCACAAATAATGGGCAGATTTTGTTGAAAAACTGTTGATGTTGCCACTGACCTTGTCAAGATGAGCTGTTGTTTTTTTAGATAATGGTAAACTCAGTTTGTCATAAACAAAATGCAGTTTGACAGCCATCTAGGGAGGTTGACCTTGGCAACACTGCACCCCAATTTGACTTTGAAAAAAGCAACAAACAATTGATCTGATTTTCTGAAGTCTTTTATCCTGTAGAGATGAAATCTAAGTTCTCTGTGTACATCAATCAAATTTAGTGTATATTCTCCTTTATTTGAGAACTTACTTTGGGAAAAAAATTGAAGATTTATGCATTAATTGATGTTAGATTTGGATGCCACCTTAGGAATAAAAGAAGGATTTGGTTTTAAGATTAGACATATGAAAGGTCAAATAAGGTGGTTTGCTAGAAAGGGTCTGCAATTCTGAAATGATCTTGGCTGAAGTGACTCCCACCTAGATGATTGATTTTCATGTTAAGTACTTAAGATCTACTTAGGCTGCTAGTTCAAAAAGAGATTGTGCCTGCACCATTACTGTAATACCCAAGGAGAAATAAGATCTCTTATGGGAAGTCTGAAAACAAAGGTTCCTTTGAGGAAAGCTTTAAAAACTTTCAAAGAGGTTATCAGTGCCCAAACATGGCCAATGTGAAAATTTGAAAAAGCTGCTAATTGGACTTTTACTGTGGAGAAACTGGAACATTTATGAAACAATTGTGATAAGAAATGCGATATTGAAGGGAGAGGATAAGAGAAAGTAGCTAATCCCTTTTCTATAGCCCAGAAATGAAACCTTTTCCATTTTCTTCAGTAAACCTTCCTGATGCTAGATTTCTGAGAAGCTGTTAGAATGTGAACTACTCCTTCTGAACACCTTGCATCTCTGGCTATCATTGAAATTGTAATAATCAAGCAGTTACATTCAGGGAGTCTAGATCTGGGAGAAGATAACTGGATAAGTGAGATAGGAGGTCTGGACTGTGAGTCAATGTCCAGGGAGGACACAGTAGATGAGGCCAAAGAAATGGGAACCAAGCCTGTCAGGGCCAAAAAGGAGCAATGAGAATTACTTTTACTTTGCAGTTCCTGGCTTTCTGAATAACTTTGTGATCAAGGGGAGATGTAGAAAAACCATATAGAAGATCCAGAAGGCCAATTGTAGACTAGAGAGTCCCTCAGTCACTGACCCTGAAGAGGGATGAGGGAAAGGTAACTGTTACACTTGTTATTGAGGTGAGATGCAAACAGGTCACAGCAAGGGTGGCCCCAGCAATGGAAAGTTTCCTTCACCACTGTCTGATTGGAGGACAAGTTGTGAGGCAAGAAAACGTTTCTGCTTACTTTATCTACTACTACATTGGAAGTCCTCAGGTTGTGCTTTGCTAAAAGAAAGTGACGGTAAGATATCACCCATTGCAAAATCTTCATGGCTTCCCAACACAGTGGATAGGATCTAATTCCTCTTTGTTTGTTGATGTTCCAGAGAACTGACATATCGTCTGCCTGAATGGAAATCACACTTTCATACAGAGTCTTGAAAAGTCTGCAACACTAATACGACTACTCTCATCTCCAGAATGCTGATGTCAAGACTGGCCTCTAATTAGGTCCAGGTTCCTTGAGCAGTCTTTTCTTTGCAATGACTCCCCCACCCTAAAAGGGAAGCATCCATGTTGACCACAACTATGGAAGGAGGGGGACAGAACAGACTGCCTTCAAGCAAAATTAGGGAAGATACCCACCAGCTGATATGAATCCTGCATACTGTCTAATGAGTGCACTCAGTGGATGACATAGTTGGGACCCTTGAAGTGATCAAGTCCATTAAAGGGCCCTCATGAGGAAATGAGAAAAGTGGACCAGAGTGATTGCTAATGCCATAAGACCTAGTAGTTTTTGAACTAGTCTCACTGGTGTTGATGTATGAGACCAGTCCTGATTTGCTAATTTGCAAAGTGAAAAAGTCCTGGAATGTGGTAAGACAGCTATCTCATTCAGTGTGTCTATATGGCATCCGATAAACTCTAATGACTAAATGAGATTAAACTGACTCTTGATGATATTCACTGTGCCTTCAAGTTGTGACATAACTGGACAAAAGTATCCTTCCTTTGAATAAATAGATTATTGGTCTGAGTGGTGAGGAGCCAATCATCCAAGTGTGAGAAAACCTAGATCCCTTGCAGCTGTGACTACTGCCATGCATTTAGTGAACACCCAGGGGGCTGTGGTGAGACCAAAAGCCAGAGCTCTGAATTGATAATGATTGGCTCCAAGCCTGAAAAAGAGGAATCTCATTGAATGCTCATTTACCCTTACATGATAATAAGCATGCTGGAGATCTATTGAGCACATCCAGCCATCTTTCTGTGTAGAGATAGAATGGACTGAGCCATGGTCATCCAGAATTTTGTGTGCTTCACACGCTAGTTTAAATGACTGAGGACCAGATTTGGCCTTAGATTCCCTGTCTGTTTTGGAATAAAAAGAACCTGGATTAGGTGCCAAATCCTAGCTGGTTTGGTAGGACCTGTTGGATGGCTCATTTTTCTAACAGCTTTTTGACTTCTGCTGTGGTGGATTCCTTTTGGTGGGGTAGTACTAGGGGAATCATTTCTCTTGGTTGGGTAGGGTAAAGGAATGGAATTGTGTATCCTCTGGTGATTCTCTACAGCACCCATGAATCTGAGATTATGGCTTTCCAGGTTTGTTGGTTCAAGGATAAGCATCTCCTGACTGCCTTCAAAGTGCAGCAGTCAGGCAACCCTTCAGGAGCATGGAAAAGTTTCTCAGAAAAGGACCCACAAAATCCTTGGTTTTGCAGACTGCTTCTGCCCCTAGGGTGACATTCATTGAAATCACACCTCCGACATGACAGTGCTTATTCAAGGAAGCGCCTTGGTTACAAACTTGGGATTTTTTTTGAACCACATGCCTTTTCATCCTCATTGATTCCTTGAAAAGATCCTTTGAGGAGTGGAGGAGCAGATTCGCAGGGCAGACAGGATCTTACCATTGTGCTCACTCCTGGTTAGTGTGTCCCTAACGTTTGGTCCAAAGAGAGTGGAACCATCAAAAACGGTGTTAAGGAAAGATGTTTTGAAGCCTTCTGCAAAATAACACAGCCATATCCAGGCATGATGGTGTATAGTTATGTTTGAGCCTGCTGCTCTGGCTGTTCCATCAGCTGCATTTGACAGTAGATGCATGCAGATGTTGGAAATAGAGTTGACGGTAGATAGCTGAGATTCTACAATTTTCTGAAATCCACTGGAAAATTACCTGATACAGAATTGGTAAGCTCTTTTGTCAATTCTTTCTGGAAACATGTGACATGAGTCAGGTAGTTCAGTGCTCTAAGGGAAGAGGTCACTGAAGCATAAGTCCATTTTCCATATCTGTCCAGAGACCTAGATTCCCTATTAGGGGGATGAACAGACACACTGTCTTTGAAGAGTTCCATTTTGGTAACCGCCACTGTGACTGTAGCATCTACCGGGTGACCTTTTCTCCAATGTGTCCTATCTTTAGGAGCTGCAAGATTTTGTCAGGTTTCTTTAGTATCGACTCCACTGTGTCAAGTTCTTAACAAGCTATCTGAGCTACCAAATCAATGAGGACATCAGCAGGAGGGACCACACAGGCAGTAGAAGAACCAACTCCAAAAGTCTCCAGGAACACAGACTCTTCTGGGGAAGGTGAATCAGTTGACCCCCCCCCCCATTATACTTCATCAATTCCAGGATTATGCCAAAGGTGATGTCTCTGAAGGGGTACCTAAGGGAACCTTCCTCTTCATCCAAATCTGTGTTTTACATGACAGTTTCAGGCAACAAATCTATATGTTACCTTTTACAAGTCTGCTTCTTATGGAGCTGACACATGGGAGCCTCAGATGACAGATCCAAATCAGACTGGAAACTCAGAAGGAGCACTTCACCAAGACTTTGGAAGCTGGCTGTACCTGTTGCAGAAGTGTGGAGGTCGAAGCAGAAAAAGAAAGGGGTAAGAATGGATCTGAGCATGAAGGAGGCACCCCTTCTCTTGTAGCAAGAACTGTTTCAAAGGCTTCAAATGCTGAGCCAGAAATCTGAATTGCAGAAGACTCCCAAGGGCCTGGGGCTGAGGAAACTCCACTGTCAATGACCCATCCTGGATCAGAACCTGACATCAGAGTTGAGCTGTCAAGAGCAGATGCCCCGAGAGACTGAGACAAATTCAAAAGTTTTAAAGTCAACTTGTCCTCCCAGGTCCAGCTCTGACACTTTGGCTACTATTTTCTTCCACATCCAACAAGGACAGAGTTGAAAGAGAGTGGGGTAAGGTTGGAGTCAAAGATTTGAGGTCTATTGGCACCAACACAGGTGCTCTGGGTATGTTCAGATCCATGGGCTGTGGATCCGTGTATTGAATCAACATAGCCTTTCTGAGTGGAGGGGGACATTGGACATTTTCTCTGTTCAGTCTGCAGAGATGATGCCAGGATGATGTCCAACTGAATCTGTTGCTGACCAACATCAACTTCAGTAAGGTTCCTCAAAGAATGGGCAGATCTCAGTGAAGAGGCTACCAAGGAAGCCCTCAGTGGTTGCTTTTCCTTTAAGATGGGAGAATGCAACCTTGGACTGACCAGATCCACTGAGAAAAGCAATGGAGGTGAAGGAGACTGGATCTGACCAGACTTTGGATCCGATGGCTTTATAATTTTTGGTACTAGACCTGGGATAATTGGGTCAGGAGACCATTTTCTTGGTTTTACAGCACCCTTCTCAGGAGTCTTGCTTCCCTGAGAGTTTTGTCCCTTTTTGCCCTTCTCTTTCTGACTTTGCTTATCCACAAGCTTAAAAGGGGATGCCGAAGACTGAGATAACCTCTGTTGAACTGGTAACAAACCTTTAAGTATTAACTTGTCCTTGCTACTTTGGAGAGCCTTGTGTCCAAAAGAAGCAGGGGTCTCGCAGTTTGTGTCCAGGTGGGCTGACCACAAACAATATACACAGAGGGTGCAAGGGTCTTGGGGGGGAATTTCGGGTCTATATTAGTTCGCCAAAGTCTAACTTCTGTGAACACCTATTCAGCTACCACACTTCAACAAAAATTGTTTCAGAGATTCACTAAATCTAACAAGGGCAAGTAAATACTTGCCCTGCAACACAACAGACTGACACACAACTAAATTGAACTCACCTAAGTTGGGGGCTTCGCCCACCACACCTCCCTAACTATATATGCCAACTCTGAGATCGCATTACAGTGGAGAAAAGGGCAAAGTTGGGTAGCTGGCCAACTAATTCTTTGCCCTTGGTAAATTCAGCAAATCACTGATGCAATTTTCCATGAAGTGCAGTCGCTGAATGGGTGTTCACTGAAGTTAGACTTCAGCAAACTAATATAGACCCAGAAGTTTGTGGCCACATTTAGAGCACTTCCTGAAACTCTTATCAGACATGTCTCCTGATAAAAAAATAATCCACAGAAACAAACAACGTACTATAGACTCCAATACTAAAAGGTTTAACAATTATGTTCTCACAGAGAAAGAAAGAAAAAAAAAAACAATTAACAACTAACTGCTACAAGTAGTATGAAAAATGACTAAAAGGGAATACGTAAAGGATTAGATCCTAATAAGCATATCTACTATAGTACAAAACAATACTAGACTAACAGGAAACTAGAGAACATTTTATTTTATATAAATATAAATATATATATATATATATATATATATATATATATATATATATATATATATATATATACATATATAAAGAAGGGTAGGGAAAGATGAAGAAAGTTAAGCCTAAGATAAAAGCTGAATAAAAGTGAAAAAAATTGCTGCTTTAACGTCAAAGCAGAACTTAAAACTGGAGCCCTAGAATCCCACAGTTGTTCAGTTCAGGTGGCAAACGAGATCTGAGGTATTCAGGGAGAGGCAGAAAGGGATTATAGGTAGGGGGAGGAGTAAAAGCCCTGGATCCAAACATTTGGAGGTGCTGAGATTGGATTCAGGTTGGATGCGAGTCCCATCTGTTGAATCAGATGAAAATGGACAACACCAGATCTTTAATTACTATATTTAGTTATAAGCAAGTTTCCTCATAGCTTAAATTTTAGTTAAAATTAGGGATGTCCCTGGAGCTCAGGGACATTGAGAAGTATAGTTACAGATACATTCTGGAATACCGCAGCAGCAAGGCATCCATAACTTCAAGTGGTAGGCTTTTAATTCAAGAGTTGTGATCTAAGTAATCACTTTTATTAATAGAATTTTGGCACCATCTGATGTCCATATTTTCTGTAATATTATTATTATTATTAGGAATGATAGTTGGGCATTATTGACAAATCATTAGGGCTGCAGATTATCAGTTATGTGATATTCACACAAGAATTCTGAGAGAAATTTGTTACACATAAACTAAATATTTATATGATAATAATTGTGTTACACAGTTTGTTTAGATAGTATATAGACTGACAGTCCACTGTTACCAGGGTGGTAAGATCAGGCAGCTGTTGGCTTATGTTCTAATTTGCGGTTTTATTTTTATGTCCTTTGTCACAACAGGTGTTGAAAGGCAGATGGCAATGTATAACACAAGAAGCTCAAGGTCTGTTTCTTGATTTGGAGGCGGCACAGACCCATGATCAAGGTTCACTTAGCAGGAATAGAGCCTTGTCAGTTGCTGAGGATGAGCCACTGCCTGAGGTCACCCCTGTTAAGAAGTCCAGAAGAAGGGCTAAGAAAGATGCTCCATTGCCAGTGGTGGATAGTGGTGCATACAACCCCATTATCACAAGATTAGCCTCATCCAGAAGGTAATGGTGTTTATAGGGAGTTTCAGAATAAGGTATCCTGGATAGGGGCAAACAGTGGATAAATACCTGGAGTAGTTTATTAATTCCCTTCCTGATGAAGGTAGGGCTAGGATATCTGATTATTGTTTCATAAAGAAATCTTGGATCCAGCTTCTCAATGTCTGTTATTCACCAGCGAGGGGCTTCCCAGACCCAAACCCCAGCATCCCCATTAGCAAATCAACAGTCTGGGGTTGACCCACCTGCACCTTCAAAGGAGACCACCTTGAAAGGACTGCATCTTAATGTCAAATAGTTTTTTACCTGCCTAGGCTATTAAAAAAGCTTCACATACTTCTTTTCTAGGATCACATATCACAGCTCATGTTCCAGCAAACATCAAGGAGAAAAATTGTTAGTGGGTACTTTGAGGGCATCTTTGATTTAGTTGACAACCCTGGGGTAAAATACTTAGAGGCAGCTCTAGCAGCCATTGGGAAAAAGCCTCAGCCAAAGTAGTTACTAGTATCTGGAACACATGGGCTTTAGGTTTTGCAGTATTCATGGGTGTCATCGTTGAAAATGATCCCAGTCAGGAATTACTGCTACTAGCATATTTATTGGTGATTAGGGAGGCTTGCCAGATTAAGGGAGGCATAGCCTTGTCTTTGTACAACTGGTGATTTCAAAAATTAAGGGACATGGACAAGACCATTAGGTGGACGCAAAGACATCCAGATAACTGTCTGAGCATCTTGGTAAATAGGCCTAATGTTCCTGAGAATGAATTTTCGTTTAGAAGTCAAGTGGAAGGAAAATTTTGTTGGCCTTTCAAAATTGGGAGTTGCAAATTTTCCCATTTATGCTCCTTGTGTAGGAAGGCTCATCCAGCAGTTAGATGCTGGTATAAGACAGGTCACTCTGCTTACAGCAACACATCTCTACCTCAAGAAAGTAGATTAACCTTGCAGCATGATGACCTAGATAGGGGTAAGTAACTTTTTCATGACCGGAGATTTAATTTGCAAGGGACCAGACTTGCATTCAGTCCTTTCCACTTTCCAATCAAAATAGATAAACTGGATCAATTGCCATCAAATTACCCTGACATTAGTACTGCCTGATTTATTGTTAAGTATATTGAAAATGGTTTTGAAATTGGTTCTTTAGTTCCACTGGATTCTAGAGTAGCTATCAATCCTTATTCTATCAAGGGCCACGATGGAATAATATCTGGATTCATTGAGAAAGAAATTTTAGCATTCAGGGTCACTGACCTACCTTCAAAATCACCCCCATTGGTTTAGTCCCCAAACAGAAAGAAGGGGAATATCAATTGATTTATCGTCTTTCTTACCCTACAGGTTTCTCAGTCAATGATTTCATTGATAAGGACTGAGCTAGAGTACACTGTACTTAACTGGAAGAGGCGGGCAAGGTCATCTTACATTACTCAGATCCTTGGCTATGTAAACTAGACATCCAGTCAGCATGTCATCTTCTTCCCATCAGGTGGAAAGACTGGCTCCTGTTTGGCTTCCAGTTTGACAGTAAATTCTTCTTTGATATGATGATACCCATGGGGTGTTCAGTGGCTTGTGCTACTTTCAAAACTTTTAGTTCATCTCTGCATTGGTGCTGGCAGCAAAGAACACCCCGCCAATCATTGTTGTTCACTATCTTTATGATTTTCTGATAGTAGGGGAAGGCAGGAAAGTGGCTGTTGGAGTTATGTTAATATTCAAGGAGCTTTGCTGTAGTTTGGGGGTGCCTTTGGCCTAGGATAAGTCAGAAGGCCCAAATCAGCCATTGATGTTCCTAGGGTTATTAGTTGGCATTCCAGTGAAGTCATTTAAGTTCCCAGTGAGTAAATTAGAGCAACTCAAATACTCAGTTATGCATTTCCTGAGGGCTCGTAAGGCTCATACAGGAGAAGTCATGCAGTTCCATGGCTTATTGAACTTTGCCTGCAGTACCATTGCTCCAGGCAGGACATTTCTCCATTTTATAACCAACTTATTGAAGGGTAATAAACTTGAGCACCACCAGGTGCACCTAACATGCAGAGTTAAAGAAGATCTTCCCCTCTGTTATAGCTTTTTGAGCTAGATTAATGGAGTGTCATATTGACAATCACCTTGGGTCTCATCCAGATGTGCAGCTATTCGCAGCAGGCATTAGAATGGGTGGGTACTTTTGACATAGCTGGTTCACTGCTGAATGGCCTAAGTTTTGGTCTGATGAAAGGAGGAAAGATATTCCTGGGAGTCAATAAACTCCGTGTAGGCTTAGTATGAAGCCTACATGGAGTTTACATGTTTGAGCATTGAGCAGCAACTCTAATTATGTATGCATGCCGAACACTACGTTTAAAAATAAACAAGTGCAGTTTCATGAGCAGCAACAGTGTTGCCAGCCAGGAAACCAAGCAAAGTAAAAAGGGCACCTGCTGATAAGTGTAACTGTTTACCTACAGGCAAACTAGGTCTGCAGGATTTGTGCAGAAATCCACAGTGACTACCAGGGTTATTAATAAAGCAATGTATATAGTTTCAACACATTACATGAAAATATATACAGTGCAGAGTATTGTGGAAACCTGTTTCAGGCATACTGAATAAAAGTTACATAAATGATCAGTAAGGGTACAGAGACTGGATTATAAATAAATGGTCAGAGCAAGTATGTATTGAAAAGGGACATACAGATACATTTTTGGAATGAACACAGGGGAAGAGGACAGGTGAAACATGGTAATGTACAGCAGATGAGGGCATGTCAATGAAGGCAGTTGCAGCATTAACAGTAAACACATATTGACATGATACAGTACAGACTGCACAGTTATTGTATATTATGTGACTGTCACACAAGGTGACATATCAGTGGCGAAGATTCTTTGTGATAAAAGCATCCTGACATGAACAATGGACAGGGTATATATCAAGGATGGTATATATAGTAGGGGTTAGGTGCATATTGTGAAGCTGTGCAAAATGAGTTGCCTGAATATGAATGTAATGTTAGCATAGATCTCAACCAAGTGAGACACATAGTAACAGTCTCATGGACAACAGTAGATAGAAGCACACACGATCATGGACAATATGAGAATAATACCATCAGTAATCCCATGTCTTTAACATAACATATGTGATTGTGAGTGATCATAGATGGTTCTGCAAGAACACACTTGTACAACTATTATGATTCATCAGCATTCTCTGAGTGGAATCAAGAACACCTTCTTCAAAATTTAACATCAGCTGGAGGTGTTAGGAGAGACACTTTTACACCTGTATTTGAAATTACAAGCAATCCTAGCTAGTTGACAGGTGTGCATGCTACATATATATATATATATATATATATATATGCCACAATCCACACTTTTATGAATATAACTCATGACATTGATGTTGTCTATCAGCTATGTATTTACTGTTTGCATCACAGGAATATGTACCACACATGCACCTTGTATAATACCTTGAAGGGGTTTCTGCACCATCATACACTAATGTTTATGCATCAGAAAGCATGCTTAGGTGTTCCTAATATGATGTGTGGGAGCTCACTATGGCAAAAGTGGTATACTTGAGTAACTCAACCCTGCAAGATGTACTGTGAGGTACATGCAAAAGGATGCATTGTACTCAATTATTTTTGTGATGAGGGCTGACAACAATGGGACTATAATGCCCTCTGATGTGCACATAGGAGTTGTGCTACATACAAGGGAGTGGTTGCCATTATGGGCACATGCTGGTGGACATTCTGCATACCATCTACCTGAGTACGCAGGTCACACACCACTTGGTCGCTCATAAGGGTGTGCTGTCTATATTATAATTATCTTGTGTATTTGCTTTCATAATGGAACTAATCCCCCATGATTTTTGTTCATCTACTGTGTTCCCATGGCTGTGGCAGCAATCCTTTGTATGTGTTGATACTGTTTGCATTATACCAACAGCACACTTGGATTCAGTAATTGTCCACAATCTGCAGTCTCCACAATGCTGGTTGGACAAATTATGTGTTAGTCAGTTTTGATGTCTGAGACTTAAGTAATGGACAGGAAAGGGCCTAGCACAGAGCCCTGAGGTATGGACTGGGTCACTGGACTCTAGATAGAGGTGACTTTACACACTACAACATATTTATCTATCACATATGTGATCCAGTTGTCTACCCACTTAGTGATGTAGGTCTTTATGGCCACTTGAGTCACTTTCTCTGTAATACCTGACTATGGATTTGTGTCAAATGCCTTGGCCAGGTCAACTTACACAGGATGATAGTAATAGACATGATGTAGCCTTAACAAATTAACCATGGGTTTGGTACACATTTGGGATATTACCCGTGTCCTTTTAGAGAAGGTCCACGATGACTCCTTGGCTTACATCACAGATGAGGAGAGTCAGGATGGGTCTATAACTCCATGCCTCAGGTGATGGTTCCCCCACCCCCAGTGAGAAGCATTCGTGTTGCTGTTTACCCTTCTGTGGGAGCATAGTCTGTCTGGAGGCTGTGTTGAAATATGGATCAAACTGAGTCAGGTGGTCAGGTTTTAAGTCCTGTTATAGGCAACCTGTAATGTTGTCAAGGCCCACTGATTCTGTATTATTGGCTGTAGAGAGTGCACAGATGAGATGCCATCCTGAGAATAAAAACTGAGTAATGTTTACATGTATGCGTTGGCTGATGGCCAGTGGTGATGAGGGGGCTAACATACATACCTCTCAACTGTCCAGATTTTCACAGAACGTCCAGATTTTTGTCTCATATTTTTGGTATGTTTTTCATTGCACAAAATTTGTGTTTTTCTGGATTTTTGCGGCAAAAACAATTTCTTGTATTTTCACTACAATTTCTTGTATCAATAATTGTATTAACTGCCAATATTATTTTTTAAGCATGTACATGGAGCATTTCTCCCTGGGCCTCCATTGAAAAAGGGCTCACTCTGGCCCACTTGACTTTCCCAGCTACAAAACTACAAATAAATAAAATCAGTGAGGGTTGAATTCCCTAAATATTAACAGGCATTTGAGTTTCAGACTTCATATCTTTCAGAAATTGCATGGTAACACACCTTTTATTCTAACAACATCCTGAGTTTATTATAAGAACAATATTTAAAATTTGCACCTATTTTGAGGCTTTGTGCCCCCATTATTTGTCTTTGTCCAAATTTTTTGTATTAAGAAGTTGAGAGCTATGGACACGTAAGACAGTTAATGTTACTGCCTTACCAGAGATTTGTTTTGGATATTGTCAGATTGCATGTTATATACAGGATGACATCATCATTGTATGCTACAAGAGATGTTTGGAGCATGGTTTGACATAGCTGTGGACTCACATATTGTTCTAAAATTGTCACCATAGTGGTGGTTGAATGAACACATAGTTGACTGCAATGAGAATAGAACCCCTACCAAAGTATTTACAAAATAGAGTACTTAATGCAAGTTCCACAGCACATGTCTGGTTTTCACAGTGTCAGACAATACTTTATAGGTGATGACATCAACAGTGTCTGGTAAGAAGAGGATGGTAATGAATTGTACCACATGCAGGTATAAAATGGTCTCTTGAATGTCAACCAACTGAACAAACACACACACACACACACACACACACACACACACACACACACACACACACACACACACACACACACACACACACACACACAACAGCTGACTGCAGTGAGAACAAAATCCCTACTTAACTAAGTACACCAACTAAAGAACTCAGCAATTAATGCAAGCACCACAACACAAGTCTGACTTTTAGAGTTTCAGACAACACTTTATAAGGGATGGCATCATTGGTGTCTGGTGAGAAGTGGATGATAATAGCAGTGTCCTACATGCAGGTGTAAAATGGTCTCTTGAATGTCAACCAACTGAACACACACACACACACACACACACACACACACACACATACACATACTAGTAGACTACAGTGAGAACCAAACCCCTACCTAAGCATACTGACTAGAGAACTCAGTATTAAACACAAGCTCCATGACACACATCTGACTTTTACAATGCTGCAGGACAATTTATAATGGATGACATCATCACCGGATGTTTGTGAGAATTGCGATTGTACTAATAACTGAGGCTATACAGTTATGCTCTTCTGGACAATTTATAGTGGAGGACATTATCAATGGATGTTTGAGAGAATTGAGATTGTACCAATGACTGAAAGATACACAGTTATGCTCTACTGACTAGACAGAAAGACACACACAAGCTGACTGCAGAGAGATTAGAACCCCTACCTAAATAGGTACACCAGATGCAGAAAAAGTACTTAATGCATGAGCCACAGCACAAGCTTGACTTTTACAATGCTGTTATACATTTTATAGTGGATGATATCATCATTGGATGTTTGAGAAAATATGTTGGGAGACCTGTATGAAATGGATGGCTAGCCATGTACGACTGTCAATATATTAAAGTTCTCCATGTTATCAAATTGATGAGTGTGCAAAGTATAGTATTTTCTGTTGTGTTTTCAATGTGCATGTATACTTTAAGAGACAGCTTTACAATCAATATACAAAAAGCTATCCACATTACTACAAGTACTGGAAAATGTGAATGTGTATTGTCAGTATAAAGATGTACGTGGTATATAAGAAAGCATTTTTTAATTTATTTATGTAGTGTAGTTGATATATTTGGGAACAACTACTGACAGACCAAGTTTCAAGTGCAACGGAGCAGGTAACACATGACTACATTGTAAATATGTGTTATTTCCTTAAACAATGCCTTCCCTTTGGTTCTGTTTTTACATGTACTTTCATGGAATGAAGACTTGATGGGCAGCAAACAAGTAATACATACTAGTGTGCACTTTCCATAGAGCACCACCAAGCAGCTAGTTTGTGTGATTGATGACAAAGTGCTTGCACATCCCAGTACACATTTATACTTCTTTCCCCATTTGTGTGTAGTTAAGTGACAAGTAAATGTGAGCCTCTTCTTCACTGATAAAATTATAACAGTTATATTGGTTTGCTTACCTCTGCACAAAAACAGGCACTGCAGTAAGCACTTTGGATAGTATTGAGTGTAAGAAATACACCTGCTGTAAGAAATACACCTGCTACTTGGCTGACTCTGTAACAGCAGTTCTATGTGCATTTAGATATTTATTTTGAGCACAGATGATCCAGGGCTTGAATCCAGCTGTATCTAATACTTTTAAATATGTATTCATAATGTAATGAATATTTTTTTATTCTATATTCACTGTGTGTAACCTTAGTGCAGTGTGTTTAAGCAGCATTGTGTGGAGGTAACTGCAGCATTGAAGAGCCATTCACTGTCGCTCAGCATTGGTGCGCAATGTCAAACTCCATGCAAACACAGGACAAAAAGTGAAGGGCTTCATTGGATTGTTCTCACTTGTGTGTGGTGTGTGATTCTAATTTTTGACCAGATTAAAGGTGTTAAAATGGGGTAGATAGGAAAGTGGTGAAACATGGCGCAATCAGGAGGAAAAACAAAGAGAACGCAATATAGGAATGTGTAGGAGGGAGGTAGGAAAGAACCATGGCTATCCACTTCTTCAATAGTGTAAAATTAACATATGTATAAAATATTAGCTGAATTTAGACTGTCACCTCAACAAAGAGGGGTGACAACAATGCATTCGTGTTGTATAGCCAATCAGACTGAATCAAGTGTGTTGAGGAGACACGTGCAAAGCAGAGAGCTATGTATGGGATGATATTTTTTGTGGAACAGGTTCCCATTTTTTATTTTTTACTTCAGTAAGAGAAGAATGTTGGGTAAGGGATGTGGGTATTTCTGGGTCATGTAATTAGGGTAGGTGAGAAAGAGGATGGAGACAAACAGGACAGATAAGACAAGACACAGGGATGGTTAGGGACACAACAGGTTGGGAACACCATGATTGGGGATAAGGAGGTGACATTGGATGCCCATGCCCATCAAAAATGGGGATAATAAGAATCTAGTCCCCAGATGCAGAACTGTCACCACTGTCCTCTTACTCCACTGGATGTTGGACTGCTTGACGTCTTCATTTAAGTAACATAATAGAGAGTGTCGTCTCCATCCGGCATAGGCATGCACAAATGATGCTCTGTATGATCCTATGCATCAAGCCTGGCATCTCCTGGCAGGTGACAAAATCCCTACCTCCATCACTACTCCTGGAGGGTACCACTGCTGGGATAATGCTATCTGATGTGGAGGGCCCAGGTAGTGCAGGGGCAGCACAAGCAGTACTGCCAGATTGTGTCCCATATGCCCAGCAAGTGTGGGACACAATCTGACAGCACAGGCAGTACTGCCAGAGTATGTCCCACATGTGCTGGGCATCAGTGTAGGAGTTTGTGAAGCAGGGACAGGATGACCCACAGGGGTTGGCCTACCTCCCTGTGCTGTAAACCATTTTGTGAGTTGTCAGAAATTGATGACATCAAAACATTGTGACTACACATAGAAAAATAAAAAAGAGATAAGAGTTGGGATGGGAGAAAAAAAAGAGATAATTAGTACCACTACGTGTGACATACAATGAATTACTACAATATAAAGATTTTTTATTTCTACTTTTACATTTAAGTATACTTCCTAACAACTATAAACAATAGCAGATGATTGCTCAAAGTAATCCTTACATTATGCATATATTGCACATATGCTTGGTGAAATAATAAAGATGAAGTTAACAGCAGGGCATTTATGCCACTTCTCTCGAAATTATTATGTAATATTTTTAAATTATTTTACTACATATTTGTTACTTGTGGTATCTGAACCCACAACATTTGACTATAGTGTTAGAATTGAGTCCTACAGTTGGCTTGTGATACAGGCTGAAGTATGCATGCTTGATTTGGCAGTTAGGATACGCATGCTTAATTTGCTACTACTGTATAGACTAGCAATACTTTAGATAAAATAATAGTTATGTTGTGCTGCATACATACCCCTTGCCTCCCTTAGTCTCTATAAATGCTTAGCATGGGTCTCTCTGTTTGTCTTAATCTCTTGGTTTGCTGTGGAATGAAAAGAAGAGAACAAAAGAAGAGCATTAAACATACCACTCTTGCCTATCTAGTTAAAATTATCTTTATCTGTATACTTACACAACTGTGAGATGTCAGCAGTCCTAAACTCAGCCAGACATTGCTTATGCTTTTTGAGGTAATTGAAATGTATCCCCATACGGTTCCCAAGTGCATGGAATGCCAGCTGCACTGGCAACAGCCTTGGCCAGACTATTCCATGCCTCAGACTTGTACTGGGAGCTGGTATAGTCCCCTTGCAAGACCATTTGGCTGTGGCAGTTTACAAGGAATCCAGTAAAGTTTCTGGACTCCTTGACACCCCACCTTTGAGCCCTAAATTGGGCACCTTCCTTTCTACCTCTAGACACATCTGCTCAGGTAAAACAGCAAAACTTAACTCATTAACCCCGAATACCTTCTCATGGCGCCTCTGTGCTTAACACCGAGCGTGCCATGAGAAGATACTAATTGCAAGCTGTTATCCCCGAGTGCCTTCCACAAGCGTGAGAAACTTTATTGTACATTTGTAGATCAGCTTAATGTGAAACACACTGAAATCGTAACTGAACTTGTAATTTATCTTATGCAGCTACGATTCAGTGTGTTTTTACATTAGGCTTACATTTAACTTTCATTAGAAAATCTGCTTACAAAGTAGTTGCTAAAGCAAGTGGTGGCAGCCAATCAGAATCTTGCATTCCAAGCCACCACTTGCATCACATCTCCACCCCCAACGTGAATTTCTTTTGTTTTCCCCCAAATAAATAGAGGGTCCAGCAGCAGGTCTGTCCTTTCCTTCTGCAAATATTTGTAGATTTTACCTGCTACTGGATCCCTCAAGAGTTATTTTGTGGACTCGCGGTTTCCACACATCGCTGGAGCTAGAAGAAGTTTGCCGGTTCAGCTTTCCTGGTTCAGGTTTACCATACAGCTTTGCCCAAGGAGTTTATAAGGTAAAATATGTGTATTTCGATATGCCAACCCAAAAAAAAGTTTAATTTTGCTTCATTCTAATGAGGGAGTAGGTGTATTATTATTATTGTTAACAGCAGTGTGAAATCTGTTTCCCATAAAATGTGAATTGCTTCTTTTATTTCCTGCCAGTAGCACCCCTTCTGTTCTGCTTTTGGAATGTACCTTGCAACACTACACTTTAGAACATAGTGGTATAGCTGAGGAAGCAAGCGCAAAAAATTGCTGCAGTTAGATACTGAGTAAAGCGGTGCAAGAAGGAAGGTTTAGAGTCATCCTACTAATAAAGGGAGCCGCCAAAACTGTGTGTTGACATTTGGTCCCTTCAAAATGTTGCTAAAAATAATGTCATGGTAGTTTGTGGATGCTTCGTTAAAAGCGTTGTTAGCAGCGTTACTTTTAAATGCAAGGGATCAACGTTTCACAGCTGCTTTAACATTATTCACTGGTTTCTGGCCGTTCTTTGAATGCTTTTGTTTTGTTTTGAATTACCTGATTTGAGTACACAATATGTTGAATGCAGGTTTCTAGTAAAGCGGTGCAAGAAGGAAGGTTTAGAGTCATGCTACTAATAAAGGGAGCCGCCGAAACTGTGTGTTGACATTTGGTCCCTTCAAAATGTTGCTAAAAATAATGTCATGGTAGTTTGTGGATGCTTCGTTAAAAGCGTTGTTAGCAGCGTTACTTTTAAATGCAAGGGATCAACGTTTCACAGCTGCTTTAACATTATTCACTGGTTTCTGGCCGTTCTTTGAATGCTTTTGTTTTGTTTTGAATTACCTGATTTGAGTACACAATATGTTGAATGCAGGTTTCTAGTAAAGCGGTGCAAGAAGGAATGTTTAGAGTCATGCTACTAATAAAGGGAGCCGCCGAAACTGTGTGTTGACATTTGGTCCCTTCAAAATGTTGCTAAAAATAATGTCATGGTAGTTTGTGGATGCTTCGTTAAAAGCGTTGTTAGCAGCGTTACTTTTAAATGCAAGGGATCAACATTTCACAGCTGCATTAACATTATTCACTGGTTTCTGGCCATTCTTTGAATGCTTTTGTTTTGTTTTGAATTACCTGATTTGAGTACACAATATGTTGAATGCAGGTTTCTAGTAAAGCGGTGCAAGAAGGAAGGTTTAGAGTCATGCTACTAATAAAGGGAGCCGCCGAAACTGTGTGTTGACATTTGGTCCCTTCAAAATGTTGCTAAAAATAATGTCATGGTAGTTTGTGGATGCTTCGTTAAAACCGTTGTTAGCAGCGTTACTTTTAAATGCAAGGGATCAACATTTCACAGCTGCTTTAACATTATTCACTGGTTTCTGGCCATTCTTTGAATGCTTTTGTTTTGTTTTGAATTACCTGATTTGAGTACACAGTATGTTGAATGCAGGTTTCTACCCTGCTGTCATATGCATTTGATAACCTAAGGCTGAAGTAGTTCATCTTGCTACTGTGATTTTAGTTAACAGCAGTGTCAAATCTGACCATTTCACATAAATGTAATATGGATGTGTACAACTTTCAGGGTATTAGGCTGGTTAATAGATAAAGAAGTTTGTCAGCTTATGAACAGTAAATCTGCTTTGCAGAGTGGTCTGTTTCCCATGAGTTTAAACATGACAATTTTGTAGATGCAAAGAGGCTTCTCCTGATCTTACCTATTTACTTCTTGAGGAATTACCTTCTAACTTTGCTTGTCTAAGCTATCTGAATTTACCAGCTTGTTAGCATTAGTTTTGAGGTTGCCAGCACCGAACCATGCAGCTCTGTCAAAGGTATTCTTAGTGCCCAGTCATGTGATGGGCTTGTCAATGTTAAATGCTTCAGCATAAATATTCTTTTGGTGCTAAGTGTTTTTTGCTGTGCTATTAGCAGTTATAGACCTGTAGATCCCAGTGCAGGTGATTTAGAGGTTTGGTGTCAGAGTTGATAACAACCCTGTCTGTTTTGGTGCAGGCTGTACCTGCTTTCTGCAGTAATCGACAACGAGTTATTTTCAGTCAGGTAACTTGTTTGTTTATATTTAATTCCTTGTCTAAGGCTGTTTGTATACAAATGAGGCTGAAACTGCCTTTATTAATATTCGGGTTTTTGTGACATGTATTTTGTGTTTTATGCCAAACTACTGAAAATTGTTGTCTTTTTTTTTCCCCTCAGTGCAGTATTAAGCATAACTATCCTTGTAGAAATAGGCTTCAGATTAGAGGGAGAATAGTGGGATTTGTCCAGTTTGTATTGTGTTGACAAAGTGTGGGTAACATCCAGGTAGAATAGATATAACCGTACTTCTCTTATTCAACGTAAAATGCATTTCTCTGCATATTAAGTGTGAACAAATGCTTCAGCTAACCCATATGTGACTAGATGGTAAGATGCTAGTATGAAAGCTATTTTGTAGTTTGGACATTTTACATTTCTTTTATCTGTGAGATATTAGTGTAAAAGTTGCACAGAGGTGAGGAGAGGAGCCATGCATACTTCTCAACTGTCCAAATTTTTGCTAAGATCTCTGCCTCTTATTTTTGGTTTGTTGGTCATTAATTTTTGTGATTTTCTGGCAAATCATTGAGGATTGAAATCACTAAATAATTGGCAATAATGATATCAATAATGATTCCCAAAGCTGAGGAAGGGTGGAGGCAGTCAAGAAATGTTTGGGCTGGCTAGTAGGCCTTGCAAGACTGATGTAGCAAATCCTGCCCTGGATTTGGAAAAAATAGGTGGGTGGTAATGCTTGGTGAAGGTGTGCACAGAACTCCAGGTAGCAGCTTCCAGTATGTCCCTGGTAGGGACTCCCCTGAGAAATGCTGTAGAGGTAGATGTAGCCCTAGTGGAATGTGTTCTGACCCCCAGAGGGGTTGGTTTTCCATGGTGCTTGTAGCAGAACTGGATGCAGTGTGCGATCCATTTCGAAATGGTTTGTTTTGAAATGGCCTTGAAATGTTGCCATTGTTTAACTGGATATTTTTGACAATATTTCTGCCTTTTTAACTTCTGTAACCAGAGGGATGGTTAGGTGAGAGAACCTGAATTAATAAGTTTAAATGGATCAGCCCGATACGTTTGACATTTCTGCCTGTCTTATTATTATTATTATTATTATGATTGTACTCAGTAGTTGCCTGAGTGAGATGAAGGTTATCATTAGGTGACTACTGACAGCATGGAGCTACCATATTTTTTGTGCATTTCTCCTGGCTTTCAGTCATGTGGAATTTTGGTGGGAGGAGGGGCTCAGTAATATCTAAATGTTATACTATTTGACTGACTCAGGTCTTCTCCTTACTGATGATACTGAGTCTGAGCTGTACAATGTAATATGATGAATGCCTACTCAGGTTATGTGCAGCAATTATCACCTGTGTCTCAGCATGCATACCTTTGCAGTAATGAAAGGAAGGTCATTATCATATTAGCAATATAGCAGTAAGTCATTATCACTTTTCTGGGAAAAGTCTCAGCTGCTGTCACTGTTATTCACATAAGTAGAAGTAGTTATCACCTTGATGAATGTACAAGCCAGGTTGTGTTTTTTATCTGGTTGGAGTCATTGCAAACAACACCCCTCATTATTGTGTCTCTCTCTCTCTCTCTCTCTCTATATATATATATATATATATATATATATATATATATATATATATATATATATAAAATCTGTGCACATGTGTGTATATCAATATATGTATGATGCCCATTCACTTTGTGGTAATCTGGAAGCACTCTGCTGTTAGCTTATTTTGTAGTTTAGGATGTTTAAAAGCATGTTTATGACAGCATGTAAAAGCAATGGTTTATTTATATTAATAAAGAGGGAATATTACAGAGGAAGCTCAACTGGCATGGTTTTGACATGTACTAAATACTGTGACATGGTTTTGATGTTTACAGTGCAACTTTTTAACTGTAATTGTTACTGCTTTGTGCCATGCTACTACTGCTTGAGTAATCATGTTATTGTAACTGTATAGCTGTTGTGTGCACACAGAACTGCCCAGGAAATCCTGTTCTTTACCTTCAAAGTACTGATCGACTTAGTAACGTTTGGCTCAGTAATAGAAAATGGATAAGAAAATTTGTAATTAATAGAGATTGTGTGTATGGGCCATGTTGATGTTATACATACACACACACACACACACACACACATATATATATATATATATATATATATATATATATATATATATATATATATACATACATACACACACACACACACATTATACATACATACACATACATATATATATATATATATATATATATATATATATATATATATATATATATATATAAGCTAAAAGGCAGCATTACAGTAGATTTTGTATTTGTTTAATTGACAGTTGACACTTTTGGGCTTATAGTTCTGATTCTGTGATCTTGTAAATCAGTTTGTACATTGAATTATATTTCTAAATTTTATTTTCTGTTTTTTGATGTTGGGTGCAAGATAATTAAGGTACACTTAAGTCTGATGTGTCTTTTGAAGTAGGTTAGGCATAGAAGTTTAGCTATTTGGCTTTTTTTTTTTTGAGTGACTGGTGTAAAAAGTACTTGCAATTTATCGTGGTGTTCCTACTATTTTTGCATATTGGATAACGTTTTTGTAATATTTCTGACAGTTAAATGTTTATCGCAGCATAATAAGTGATTGAACAGTTTGAAGACTAACACGAAATTGTTAAGCATCTTGGTTATTGTCTTCTATGGTAGTAAGTTGGTGATTAACTGTACTTCTTAGACCTATTGCTTCATGTGATGATTGAAAACAATTATGCATTTATAGTGGGGATGAGTCTACCCTGTGCTGCAAGAGAAACACGCTCATTTCTAGACTCCCTGAAATGTGAATAAAGCCAGAACATCCTGGTTGCTGGTTAGTATCTTTTACCAGGGCATCTTTTTTTAATAGATTTTTTACCTGAATTTAGAGAAAGGCAGCTCACCTAAAAGTATTGTGACTTCTAGTGGTGCAGATCTGAGTGAGCAGAACTGAAACTCCTGGTGCAGTTATAATACATTTATCATTTGTTTAGATACAAAGATCAGAAGTAAAGCTTAGATGCATGTAGTGCAAAAATATTTAAAATTCAATTAAATTAAATTACTAAAGGCTATATTGATCTGTTATTTTTTCTTAATTTAATGTCTGTGAAAGAGTATTTAGCTATGCTAGTAAGCAGAAGTGCAGAAAATAAATATTTGTGATAGCATTATAGCATAGTTTAGTTTGACTGTTTTAGAGCAGATAGCATGGTTCAGTTTGATTGTTTTAGAGGAGGGCAGGAAGGATTGCATTTTGCAACAAAGCCCTAGTCTTGACTGCATGCTTTGTTAGACCACTGTACTGATTTATAGCTGTGCATTCATATGATTACTAAATATTTGAACACATTTCATTGATGGAGTTGCCAGTGTAGGAATTGCATAAATCTGCAACTTTGCTTTACTAATGGCTAGAAAATAATTAATTTCACTTGGAGAAAACCATAAGACCACTTACAGCTAGCTCTGTTTATTATAAACTTTTAACAGTATTGTGTTACAGTCTGAAAGTGAGAAGAGGAAATGTAATTCAGAATTAAATGGATGAAGATGGGCAGATAGTGGGTGGTGATATGGGCAGGTTCTTTGCTGACTTTGTTCTTTTGCAGGTTACTGTAATTTTATCAGGCCAGTTGCTTCACTATAAATGTATTTGATAAGTTAACATTGGCTGTATTTCTCCCCTTTTGTTTGTTCTTGGAGAAAGAAGTAATCTGAGAGGGAGACAGAGAGAGGAAGCGTAAGGGAGATAAATGTACATTGGTGATGCAGTCTTAGGTAGTACTCAAAACAACATGCATTTATCTTATGTCGTTTGCAACCACCCCAAACATAGTTTATGGAGGCACACTATACAAAGCCATGCTGGTCTCACCAGACCACAACACACTTTCCCACATGCTTTTGGGAGACTTGATGTGTTGTTTTTCAAATTTTTGCCTGGCCTGGATGTTTTTCTGTGTTAGAAAAGACTTCTGTACAACCCTACCTACCCCATAGTGCAGACATATGGAGAATATGGGATATTGGTATCACATGTAGTACACAACCAGTACTTTTCCATTAATTCCTGCAGCTCCTTCAGTGTTGCTGTAGGTTTCTTGGCAGCCTCCCTGACCAGTGATCATGTTGTTTTTCTTAAATTTTGGAGGGACGTCCAGTTCTTTGCAACATCACTGTTGTCCCATATTTTCTCCATTGTTTGACTGTCATCACTGTGTTCCATGGTATATCCAATGCTCAGTAAGATGTAAGTGCTGTACTACTTTGACTGAATTACTATGGTGTTTGTCCTAACAGATGGTAATGACTGTCTTATATTATACCTGTACCCCAAATATAATGAATGGCTACTCACCATATAATCTGATGCAATTTCCCACCTGCGTGTAAGGTGTTTATTTCTGAATTTTTCCTGTTGGTGCTTGTGCATACCTATAAATGTTTCTGAATGGTTGTTTTTGGGAAAAAATATGTCTGTGCAAATGTGTGTATTTCGATATATATGTATGACATCCATTCACTTTGTGGTAATCTAGAGCAATCCACTGGCAGCTGATTTTGTAGTTGGAAATCCTGTTCTTTACCTGCAAAGCACTGAACGACTTAGTAACCTTTGGTTCAGTAATAGAAATGGAGTGTCTGAATAGTTGTTGCCAGTTGTTTCAATTTTAGCTTTGATTTTTGCATTCTGGTATAGAAATTAGATGTAAATGTGTGTAATTATGTAAAACTATAAAACACATTTGAACTAGAAAGCTTCCATAAAGCAGCTAGAACCTCTGAATTGGTAGATACACATTGAAATATAAAGTTCTTTGCTAGCAGCAACCTCTTCAGTAGTTACAGATATCTGTGAAATTATTCAGATGACTTTTACCTATGCAGAGATTGTGCATGTTTGGAAACTAGTTTACATTGTAAATCAAGATAAGAAGTACACAGGGCTGCTGGTGGTATCTTCCTGAGGAATGCCACATGGCTGCTGGTGGTATCTTCCTGAGGAATGCCATGAACAAAGTTGGTTGTTTAACTAATGAGGACGAGTCTAGCAGTATATATTTTTTTACTTTCCATCCTAGAGTTATAATTAGTGGTTAAAATTTGCTTATGGAGACCTCACTCAGTGTTTGCTATTTATTATTGTTGAAAGGTAATAGTCTTGGACACCCATTTGAAAATGATCTGTTTTGAAACACTGTCCATTCCTACCATCACAAGAAATAAACAATTGCTCCAGATATTCTGAAAGATTTCCTTTTGCCTAGAAGTTACCCATGTTATTACTTGCTGACTACTACCTGCATGGAGCTATGTTATGTTTTGGGAATTTTTCTGGCCTTTGTTAGTAATGTGTGCAACTTATGTGGGAGGAAGGGCTAAGTGTTATACTATTTTACTGAATTATTGTTAATACTGTTACTGTATAACAGCTGCACAAGGAGATATAATGAGTACCTACTCAACAGGTTATGTGCAGCAATTATCACCTGTGTCTGAGCATGCATACCTTTGTAGTAATGAAAGGCAGGTCATTATCACCTTAGCAATAAGTCAGTTACAATATAGCACGGAGTCATTATCACTTTTCAGGTAAAACTATCAGGAGCTGTCACTGTTATTCACATAAGTACAACTCATTATCACATTGATGTACAACTCATTATCACATTGATGAATGCACAAGCCAGATTGTGTTTTTTTTCCTCTGCTTCTAGTCATTGCAAGACACCCCCCCCCCATTCTTCATCAACTACCTAGCTTCTGAAGCCCTTTATTTTATTTATATATATATATATATATATATATATATATATATATATATATATTAGTGTGTGTTAACCACAAAGCAAGAAGGTGAGCTAAAATGAACTCATGCGTCCAAGAACTTGATGAGTCACCCGCAGTATGTCTCTTTGACATGGTATGCAAAGAGAAATATCCTCATGCTCAAAATGGAAATAAAGCGTTCTAGTATTAACAGGGGAATGTAGGACTGAAAAATCATATAACAGGACTTTATGACCATGAATCTGTTTAATTTACCGAACTGTAAAATATGCCCCCAAGCACCATCTTTCATGAATATTAGAAACCAATGCTACCCAAACCGGACTTTATATATATATATATATATATATATATATATATATATATATATATATATATATATCTGTTTGTATTTTCACGAGTAACATACAGATGCAAGTATCCATTTTATTAATGTAGTTCATATCTTTGTGAATTTTTTTATTTATTTTATTCTATTTATCATTTGTTGACCGGGAAAGTCCGACTAGGTTCCACAGAGCCTGTTTTCAGCAGAGGCCTGGGGAGAAATGCTCCAGATGCATGTCTTTGGAATGTGGGAGGAAACTAGAATACCCAGAGAAAACCAACGCGAACACAGGGAGAACATGCAAACTCCCCACAGAAGGCACCCCAGCCGAGAATTGAACCAGAGAACCTCTTGCTGTGAGGTGACAACGTTAACCACTGCACCACTGCGCCGCCCAATTAATTAATTAATTAATAAGAAGAATTAATGTAACTGAACCACATATGATGAAACAGTTGAATGTCTCAAACTATCACTACATACTGCATGTTGTGTTGCTTTGCAGCTGCCTCTGTGCAGGTGAGCAACATTATATTGTTCTATACCATTGTGTTTTTCAGCTTTGCATTCACCCGACATCACACCCCTCAGTGAAGATGCCATCTGCTAAGAAGTTAACCAACGTTTACTTAGACGAGGATACTGATTCTGACAGTAATACCAGTGGGTCCGAAATGGAATTGGATCTTAATGCACAGCGTAAACCAAACCAGAGTGAGGATGACGATTATGATGCCGATGATCATATTCCACTGGCACGTCTGCGTGAGAAGGCTATTACTGCTGATAAAGATGATGGCCCTGTCCCAGCGATTCCTGCCAGACCCCTACCCTATACCCCCGACCTCACCACTCTTGATGAAACTGACCACGACAGTGAGGATGACATGCCACTAGCCCAGCTAAGGTATGATGGCACACACAATAGTGGTCATCCACTTGAATCAGATTTTGACACAGAGGATGAATTGCCTCTATCTGAGTTACGGCAAGGACGTGGCCTGAGTGACAGACCTTTGCAGTCCTCCATCGCCCAAGCCAGGCCTAGTGCTGAAGAGGAAGCGGATATGCTTCCTACTATACATGAGCTCAGGCGTAGTCCACAGCAGGTTTATTCGGATGGAGAAAGTCCACTAGATCTGAGCCAAAGTAGCTCCTTGTCAAGCAAGGATCTGAGTGTGCCACAGTATGGAATTTGTGTGAGTACTCCACTCAGAAGTCAGTACAAACCAGTGGGTAATGTAACTGATCACAGGGTACCATCTCTTAACCACCCAGTAGTTTCCATTCAAAACTGTGGGAGACTAATGAAAAAGGCACGGCGATCATGCCCACCACGAAACTTATCATGGGAGAAACGCCTAACACCAGTTCACATCGATGACTTTGTGTGTCCAGTCGGCCCAGTCACCAACCTGGACTCAGACAGCACAGAGGTGGACTTCCTCAATTTGATGTTCCCAGAGGAACTGTACTCGCTTATTGCTGATGAAACTAACCGCTATGCTGCACAGAGACAGGCTGCAGCAGGCAAGGTTGATAAGCGGTGGAGTCCAGTTTGTCCTGGAGACATACGCACATTTCTAGGTGTCAGAATATACATGTCTATTGTACATGTTCCAAAATACAGACAGTACTGGGAAATGCGCCATCTGTATGGTCATTTCCCAATAGTTGAGTACATGACCCGGGAGAGGTTTGAAAAAATTCAGCAGTATTTTCACTGCAATGACAAAAACCTCAGACGACCACAGGGCTGTGTGGGTCATGACAAGCTCCATCATGTACGGCCAATACTGGATGCCGTACTTCATGCATGTAGGACACAGTATAATGTGCATCGTGAGGTGGCAGTAGATGAAGCCATGGTCGGCTTCCATGGACGTCTGACATTTAGACAGTTTATGCCCGGCAAGCCGGAGAGGTATGGCATTAAGGTATGGGTGCTGGCTGACTCACATAATGGTTATGTGCATGAATTCCAGGTATACACTGGAAAGGCAGAGCAGACCACAGAGGTTGGACTGGCACACCGAGTTGTGGTCGACCTAACACGGGGGTTGATTGGAAAGAAGCATCACATTTACTTTGACAACTTCTTCTCATCTGTCCCTCTGGCACAGCAACTACTGCAGGACGGTCTGTACTGCTGTGGAACCATGCGCACCAATAGGTCTGGATGGCCTGTAACGTTCAACCGACAGGCCATTGGTAAAGCAACTCGAGGGTTCTACAGGCAGTTGCAGAGTGGACCATTGCTTGCAACTGAATGGAAGGACAGCAGCCCAGTATTTCTGCTGTTGACTAACAGTAACCCAACCTTGGCAGTCTCCAGCACACGCAGGAGACAGCACGATGGAACAAAAGCTGCAGTGCCATGTCCACCAGTTGTAAACATGTACAACACATACATGAATGGGGTGGACCAAGCAGATCATCTCAGGACGCAGTATCCAACTGTTCGAAAGGCAAGGAAATGGTGGCTGTACTTGTTCTGGTTCCTATGGGATGTGGCCATAGTGAATGCTTACATTTTATTCCGTGAGAGTGCTAGCCACCGGCAGCTTTCACGTTCTGGCCATGTTATTGCGGCAAGCCAGTTACAGTTTAGAAGACACCTAGGCATGCACCTCCTGACCACCTACAAGAAAAGGAAAAGATGCATAGAGATTACCATCCCAGAGTCCATGACATGGTTTGAACAAGGCTCACACTTTCCAGTGAAATGGCGGAAGGCACAATGCAAAAACTGTGCCAGCAAGGGTAAATGTGCTGAACCATCATGGGGATGCCCGACCTGCAAGATTAACCTATGCATGGAATGCTTTGGTGAGTACCATGGCCATAAGAGTCTAGCAGACTGCTGACAGTAGTAAGATGTGCAGAGCACACTATACAACAAAGTTGTGACCAGGCTGTTGGGTCCATTGCTGAATGGGCACATGTAAAGAGAAAAGGCAGAGGTAAGGCAGACTGCTGACACTGAAGGAGGTCATGAGACCATAGTGGTATCAGCAGTCTGAGTGGGCAGCCAGCACAGCTATGGGACACTTCAGATAACCAACATCTGGAGCCCCATGCCTGTCCTTGGCATATTAGTGGAGCGGCAGTCCTTACCCTGCTTTTTCTCTTTACATGTGCCCTGGCTGTGCACCCTTGTCAGTGTCCACCCATGCTTTATTTCAGATAAGGTAAGACTGTCTTCTGCTGTTCTGGGAGTCACTGGAAAGGGAGGAGCCAAAAACCCTATGCTGTCCCATCGCCCAATATTGTGTTGCTGGGTGCATCACAGAGGGCATACCCAGCCAGCATGGATCTTGTGATCCACCGGGATCACAGTTGGGAACTTGGAAACTCTACAGCACAGTCCCATAGTGCTGCTGTCCTAGGTAAGCATGGGCTTGGGTGTGCCACTATGATGTAATGCAAAAATATGCAAAAAGACACAGCCTGGGTCAGTCTTGGTCTTTTGACATGTTGCCTTGATGTAGCTCTCCACTCAGTCTCCCTCCCTTCAGGTGTAGTCAGTGTATGTAGGTGAGAGTAGTAAATGTATGAAGATCAGGACAGCAATTAGTGAGTTACTTCAGCCCCTCATCCCTTAGGTCCATTGCTGAATGGGCACATGTAAAGAGAAAAGGCAGAGGTAAGGCAGACTGCTGACACTGAAGGAGGTCATGAGACCATAGTGGTATCAGCAGTCTGAGTTTGCAGCCAGCACAGCTATGGGACACTTCAGATAACCAACATCTGGAGCCCCATGCCTGTCCTTGGCATGTTAGTGGAGCGGCAGTTCTTACCCTGCTTTTTTTCTTTACATGTGCCCTGGCTGTGCACCCTTGTCAGTGTCCACCCATGCTTTATTTCAGATAAGGTAAGACTGTCTTCTGCTGTTCAGACGTTTACAGAATGCGTTCATGCATGGCTTGATGCACAGGGTCGGTGGATCGACAATATGCCATAACGGCATCACCGCCGAAGATGTTCACTGGTTCAGAAGGGATGGCATTCACCTAACTGAGGAGGGCATTGCATTGTTCTTGACCAACCTCCACAATGGCGTGAGGAGAGCCATGCATGATTGTGAGAAGAATGGAAAACACCCATGACCAAGTTGGACCAGTATAGTAAGTTAAACACTATTATGAAATGTGTTGTGTAAAATTAATTTCTCTGAGCTTGGCAAATAACTGTTATGGAAATTATGATTTTTTTTTCATATTTTGGTAAATAACTTTGCAAGGGAGCATCTGAATGTGCTAAGTAATACCTCATTTTGAAAAGATTATTTATAGTTTTAACATGGTAAAAGAATGGTGCCTGTATGTTGTACTCATAGGCAGATATCAAAGTTTGTTTGGGACTTACAGTTATGGAAATTATGATTTTTTTCATATTTTGGTAAATAACTTTGCAAGGCAGCATCTGAATGTGCCAAGTAATATCTCATTTTGAAGAAAGTATTGCTGGTTCTAACATGGTAAAAGAATTGTGCCTGTATGTTTGACACATGTGCAGATATCAAAGTTTGTTTCGGACTTAGATTATGGAAATTATGATTTTTTTTCATATTTTGCTAAATAACTTTGCAAGGGAGAATCTGAATGTGCTAAGTAATACGTCATTTTGAAAAGATTATTTATAGTTCTAATATGGTAAAAGAATTGGGCCTGTATGTTGTACGCATGTGCAGACATCAATGTTTGTTTCAGACTTAGGTTATGGAAATTATGATTTTTTTTCATATTTTGGTAAATAACTTTGCAAGGGAGCATCTGAATGTGTTAAGTAATACCTCATTTTGAAAAGATTATTTATATTTCTAACATGGTAAAATAATGGTTCCTGTATGTTGTACTCATAGGCAGATAACAAAGTTTGTTTGGAATTAGGTTATGGAAATTATGATTTTTTTTCATATTTTGGTAAATAACTTTGCAAGGGAGCATGTCAGTGTGCCAAGTAATACCTCATTTTGAAGACAGTGTTACTCCTTACAACATGGTAAAAGAACTATGTCTGTGCACTCTACACATGTACAGATATCACAGTTTGTTTAGTCTTGTACGATTATGAAAATTATACATTGACAATACTTTTCATTATTATGTCCATATCTTTGCAAGGGAGCATGGTGATCACACAAATGATGCATCATTTTGAAGCTGACATTCAGATGCACAACTTCTACACTGATACGTAGGCTCTGTCTGTTACAGGTGATGAGATATTATGCTTTGTTTATCAATTATGAAAAATAATATATTAATCATATTTCTGTGAATATTTCAAGAAAGGAACATCACACAGTAGTGGTTAAGGTATCATTTTAAAGCTGACATTCATATTAACAAATTACATTCAAATTGTATGGGTCTGCGTGGTACATTGACCAAGATATTGTGCTTTGTTTTTCCAAAAAGGTAAAAAATATGCTCAATATCAGCATTCCTTGCCAAATATTTAATAATGACTTTGATATACACTATCAACATTTACACTGTTGGAAAGGTCAGTGTCTGCTGAACAACTTTTGCGTTTACATTTTTAGCCTAGCTCTTATAGTTAAAGAGTTATGAACATTTGTTTTCTGTATGGTTTTACAAATGGATTTTCTGAAAATGAGCTCAGGCTGCACTGTTGTTCCTATGATGGAATTAAACAGGCAGCTTTTCCTGAGCTGCTCTGGAGTGAATGAGTTAAGAGTGCTTTCCTACCAGTTTGTGTTTTGCACTGGCCACATTTATGCGACATTAAGTGGACAGAGAGAAAAGCAGTTTTTGAAACAGTAAGGTTAATCTAATAGTTAACATTAGTTTACAGCTTGGTTTCTGCTGTAACTGTTAAGTGATTCAACTTTGGAGACATGTATTGGGGACATACATTTTATGACTGGACACATTTTTTATGTGGCTTTACATACTGATAAAATTAATTTTTACAATGCGGGATTCAAACCTATGCATTAGAGGCAAAACATATTCTTCTTTTCATCCTTACCACAGAAGAAATGCTGGTTTGATGTGCTCAAGAATTATATATAAATACACATGACAGAGTGAGTGGTTAACCTTGTATGTGTATGACCTGACAAGGTCTCGGTTTATATATTCATGTATGTATGAGTATCATTGAGGTTTGAAGGCTATCCAAGGCCAGAGAAGGCAATTATAATTACAGAAACATAATATTAAATATACCTTCTATCACACATATAACTCATATGAGCTCCTCTGCTGTACATACTTCTTATTTATAATTATGTTTAATATTTTTTTTTTTTGTTTTTTTTTTAGTTGAGTGGACAATCATTAATAACATTGGGAGCATGCTAGATTGGAACCCTGGCTCACCTGTATTATGAGCATTCATTTATACCAGTTGCCACAGGAAAGGTTGGACTACAAATGTATTTTTACAGTCATTACTTTGGAGAGTGCCCATTGCAACTGAGACCTTGTTTGTCAAACCTGCTCATTGCTTATGCATATACATTAAAGAGTTCAGTGTTTAAACATGTATGTGTGTGACATGACCGTTCAGAAAATAAATGTGTAATTGTAGAACCATAATTCTACTGATACCCACAGTAACACATTTAATATATATGTGATATCCTGTGTATGCCCAATGTACCTGATATAGATAGTTATTTCTATGTTTAATTATTGTTTTCATGTTAATTGTAATATAAAGTATATTGGAATAATATGAATAAAACTTAGGACTTTCCTGGGTTAGAAGCCAAGATCACCATTATTACAATCCTACACTTACACATGCTGCCACAGGAACAGATATGGAATAGATGTATATTTTCATATTCATTAAGTATGTGTGCTGACAGCCTCGCAATGACACTTAGTGTGTTTGCATGGTGCCATACCACACTTGATAGAATGTACCCTTATTGACGTTGTCTACTTTCTATTTCCTGTCTGCAGGTGTTCTGGACCTACAGGTGGTGGGGGAGCTTGCTTACCACTATGCAATGCCACTTAGCGTGTTTGCACAATAGTCAGCAAAACAGATGCAACCATCTATCTGCTTTGAAACTGACTACTGTCTGCTTCCTGTCTGCTTTTTTATGGGCTGTTAGACCATGTTTACACAACACTAAGTGATGTGCAAACATGACAGGCAAAGCTTAACTTGTTTTATCCTTCTAAGCAGTGTTTACTAGGTTTCATCCTTAAAGGACAAATGTGGGACTTGAACCATGATCTACAGGTAGTATATACTGTGTGGCTCATCATGTTTACCAGGTGTGCTGCACACATACTTGATTCACAGGTGTAGTGTATGCAGTCTTTATCATAAAAGTACATTACACGAAATGTATTTTATTTTTCCATTTCACAGTTTTTGCTCTAAGCCACAAGCCACACAAATATTAATATAAATATTATAAAAAAATAACATTACAAAATAAATTTTAGCACACATTTCAGATTTTTACACAAGTCTGGATTTGAACTGTCACACCAATGAACCTGCAAAACACATTAAGGGTGTCTTATCCCTCTTTGACACAAAAACAGCTTTGCAGCATTAATGCAAATCATTGTGCATACAAGCAAGTCCCATTTCATCCACACTATTAAATAGACATATAACACTTCTACACTCTCAGTTGTTTGTACGTGTGTTGATTACATATTTAGTTGAATGACTAATCACACAACCATTTATGAGTATTGTTTGCAACAATGCAGCTCTGTCTTCTCTTGGTAGTGTGCTCATTCTTCTCTTATCTGAGCAGTGATCTCAGACATGCAGTCTGCAAGACACGTTGTATCATTGTCCTTAAAATGTATGAGAATATTAAATGACAATAATATACAGTTTTTGACAAAGGTTGGATATTAGTGAAGAGGACCTGAGAAATGTGTGCTGCTCACTTCCATTTAAAACCTTGATACAATTATTTCACTTTGCAAGTGTATCCTGGTTGACACACCCACTGCAGGTAAGGGAGTCTGAATTGTGTATTCCTTCTTCCTCCCACTAACCATTCACAGTTGCAATCCATTAGCAGCAAACACTGAGGCAGTGCCTACACTGTGTTTACATTTGCTACACAAATCCAAAAGTTTGGGATTCAGCAATTCTAATGGGATCACATACCTCATTTGCATCTTCACTGTGCTTAGAGCCATGCGTCTACACCATGACAATGTAACTGTGTAGCTAGGGAACCTGATGGTGACAGGACTTGTGTATTTCTAGAATACAGAAGACTGACTTTCCTTTAGATTTATCTACACAGAAGACTTCTGATGTTGATAAGGTATGCTTGTATTTTTCAGGTACATGCTAGATGTTATGAAGAGAATTATTTTTTATATGCATTAGGGAATTGAACTGTTATCTGTACGTAGTTCTTATACTTCACTCTTGGCATAGGCATTTTTGCCATGCATTGACTTTAACAGATATGCAGCCTTATTAACTGTCATTGCAAATGTTATTGTTAAAACTGGTTACTGTACAGTCTTTTCTGTCCTATTCACTAGCAATGTAAAGTACTATATTGTCAATGGCATAGGCATATAATGCTTCTTATATGGCCCACAGTCACAACTAGGAGAGTGTTGGGCATAGTGAGAGATGTGTAGTAATCATATACCATTTACGTTTGAGTTGCATGTGTGTACACATTTTGTGAAAATTGTGTGAAAATTCATAACAGGTGAATTATGTGTCATTCCTTGGATCCTACAAACTGTCATTTTCCTGTTGTTTTGGTGGTGGGGAGTCCAGTACTATTTGTTTGTTTCCACATCACAAGTTGGGTTTCAAGAGTTTTGCTCTCAATTGTGTAGTCATCCTGGTATTTCCATGTGTGTACGGGGAAAATTGTATGTAATGAGTAGCATGTTTTAGCATATCATTCAGGAATTGATGTAGGATCCTGAAAGCTAATGCCTGTGATATATCCAGCATATTCCCCGTTGGCCTCTGTAAGGTTCCTCTAGCTAAAACTGTAAGTGCTACACATACCTTAGTCTCCACAGGTATTGGTTCTCCTTGGTTTGCCCTTGCTCTCAGCTGTGGGCAACAGAGGTTGCAGAGTTTCTGTATGTGTCTCTATTCAACCTTTACTACTCTACAATTTCCACAGCATGCAGACTGTGGTACATTAACAGGGGTCTAAATATCCTTCTTGGCCAGGGTTTATTTGTAGGAGCAGCAGCATAAACTTGTGCCTGCTGCGCATACATATATATAATAGCAACTGCAGCCACTAATGGTGTTTCCATGTAGAGTAGCTTCCATGGCTGTATTCTAATAGGTTTTGGAATCCACAAGAAAAACCTACACTGAGTGTACATGATTGCTTTATAGCTTGTTGAATAGTTCCTCCATCTTGAATTGGTCAGTTAGCATACAATTCAGCTGCTTATGCTATAACTAGCATGTCATGATGTTTACTGTGTTTGTGTGGCTCTAAACACCATGTAGAGCCACTTACTGAATATAAAATGGTGCACTACAATGTGCACATCACAGGCATAGTGAACCAAGTAGTTCATTATTAAAATGTCGACGTTGAGATGTACCCATAAGAAAACTCTGAACTACAGATGTTCGAATTTTCATCTGGATGAACATTTCAATGTTTGAAAGTTTATATTAGCGAATGCAGAGTGCATTCGCTAATATAAACATTTGAAGAATTGTACAAAGATTGAGCTACAGTGCGGTTAAGGAAATTCATCCCTTTCCTCACTTTAGTGTGATCTCAAAGTTAGAATATATAATTAGCAGGGGGTGTGGGGGTGCAGCCCCCCACAGGGGGTACAGGGGGGGCTATCCCCCAGCAAAAAATGATGTTAGGTATAGGAGGTCACGTAAAGTGAACTCCTATAGCTAACATCAGGAGTTGTTTTTGAAAACAATGTCAAATCAGCTGAATTCATTCAGCTGATTCGACATTTTAACTTGTTCTATATTTAAAATTTCGAGGTTTACTTTCAATATGTGGGTCAGAAGACTTTCGATATAGTGATTGTAAACCGAACCATGTAGGGTTTATTGAATCTGCACCTTTACCTTCCTAGAGATTTTTCTCATTTGGGTGGCTTCCTTGGTGTAGGAAGATCATTTGCAAAATAGCAGAATTGCCTTTTGCTCCTGCAGCTTCACAGTAGAACAAGCACATTTCCAAGTACAAATGTCTGCATTCTGTCTTCGGTTTACTAGCTTTGTTGAGTTTTTCAAATTAATTTAACTTTTCCTTGCACTCTCATACCAAGTCATACCAATGGAATATCTGACAGTTTACCAGGTTTCATCATTTGGCCATGGAGGCAAAGCTATTGGGAACATTGTTTCCTTCAAAGATGTGATTAATTGGGGAAGGATAGCCTGATCGCTAGTGGTCTATTCCTAGGCTCAGAATTCTAGGTGAGCTTGCTCATCATCAGTGCAAACCTTTAAGGTCTTCAATAAATCTGTATCCAGGAGTCACAGACACTGGGGTCTAACACTGGTGGTCAAATTTTTGGTACACAGATGTTGCAAGGGAGATGAGCCCAATACACTGCACATACATTTGGCAGCTTTAGGCCTGCAGGCAAATTTGCTGGGGCTAACAGAGTACTCTATTCACTGGTTAACAAATAAAATTCTTAAAGGATGGGATAAGGCCAGGGTAACCTCAAAGGATCACAGGAAACCAATAGGCTGTCACCTCCTGTCTATTATAATTAGGGGTCTCTTTCATCTGTTGATTTTTATACTTTTGCCAGTTTGACAACCTTGTTCACATGACAGGGCTTTCCATGCAATTGATTTGTTAAACTCACTTAGTTGGGAGGACATTGTCATCCACAAGGAATTTGTTTTGATATGGCTGGAAAGGTTCAAGACTGATTAATCAGGCAAAGGGCATCAAATATATTTGGACAAGTCTAACATACTGGCTATTTGCCCTATGTACTGTTTGACCTTATTACACAATATATTCTCCAATGCAAGGTGAGGTGGTCTTGTCTTTAGTTCAGCTAGTGATAGGCCCTTCACTTTAGCTGAAGCCAACACATTAGCTAAAGCTCTTTCATGTCAAGGCATGGTTGCACAGGGGTACTCATCACATTCCTTTTGCATAGGGCATACATCCGATTTAGCAATGGAAGGTCATTCCACCAAAGTGATGATAAGAAAGGGAAGGTGGTTGTATAACACCTTTTTGTATTACATAACGTAGTAATTCCATTATTTTTATATTGCAGGGAAGAAACTTCTCTGGATCTTGGGACATTCTTTCATCCAAACAGCAGTCTTTTAAGAATTATCTTGTCTGGTTGGGCATAAAGGGTCTTTAGAGCATTGTCATTGGGTAGTCCATCATTTTGTTTTTTTTTCTGGGCTGCCATGGTTCCAGTTATGGGAGGTCTGGCATCAGTTGTCAGCATACAGGGGTTTACCCAAGGAATTGCTTATTCATCTTGGGGGTGGGGTGCGATCAAACCATAGCCCCCAAGAAAATTTTATTAGCAAGAATCTTGTTGGACCTCCACAGACTTTGTTTGTTGTATACTGATTTTTTTTTTCTGGTCCTCAATTGTGCCTCGGTTCCAGTGGCAAGAAGCCAGAATGAATGCAGTGGTCAAAATCTCCAGGCAATTTATTAATCACAGAGTGATTCAGGTGGGCAGCCAGACTGGTTTTCAAGTGACTAGGCACAAGGTTATTGATAAACCTGATAAAGATGTTTATAACCCAGCTGGTGTTCAGTTAAACAACGTAGGTTTTGATTTATTTAAACTGGACATTATTTTGTAAATTGAAGAATTCTTTAAAGATGTTTTTGATATCCATTTGTTGTGGGTTGTCAAGATTATCCTGTTGTTGAGAAGCCTGTTAGGGAGAACTGCATTCCTGCATGCCAATGGGCAACCGTCTTGTGGCTTCCCCCCTTGTTTTCCCTCTTGTATTGCAGCATCTCCATGGTGGGCAAGTAGGTTTGAGTTTTAAGCTTTAGGCAAGTAAAGTTATGCTTGGGCTGGGAGGCAAGCTCAAAGGGTCATTTAAACAAGTCCAAGGCTGCTTGCATTATGCATCCAGATCCTAAACTTTAGCTGGAACAGGCTTAGTTACAGGTTTAGTTACATCAACTGGAAATGGTTTCAAAGCTTATAGCCTGTGTTATGATGCAGTTTATGTTGTTATTTTGCTGATGGCACCACTAAGGGTTGTCCAGTTTAACCAATAAATGGTCGAAAAAGCATAGATAGAGTCTTCATTGACTCAGCTTTAGAGAACAAAGATGGCTTACCTGTACGACTGCTTGTCCTCGAGCTGAGCAGGGGTGGAGTAGCAAGCCTACCCCTTCTTATATGCAGGTTCATGGAAGCTGGGGCTTGACTTCTGCTCACAGAATCCTGCCTAAACACTTCTTATCAAAATTTATTGCAAGGATAGTCACTTTGTGGCTTCTCATCCTTGTTCCCCACCCCCAGTTGTATTGTAACCTCTCCATGGTGGGCAGGTTGGTTTAAGTATTAAACTCTGGGAAAAGCAAATTGTGCTTGGGCTGGGAGGCAAGCCCAAAGGGCAATTGTAAGCCGGTCAGAGGCTGCATGGGTTACTCACCCGGATCCTAAACTTTAGCTACAACAGGCTTGGTTACACCAACCAGCAATGGTTTCAAAGGTTACAGCCTGTGTTATTATGTGGTTCATGTTGTAATTTTGTTTTTTGTATCACTAATATTTGTCCAGTTTAACCAATAAATGTTCCAAAGGTATAGATGATGTCTCAATTGACTCACCTTTAGAGGTCGATTGCATATTGTTAAGAAAACTAATTTGAGAAACACTCTTATGTAGACAGTGATTTCTGTGACAGAACTTTAGTAAGGTTAAGTTCTTTGCCTTGGACTAAGTAATGTAACATAGCAGAGGAAGAGACTGTAAAGCCATTTTAGACAAAATTGAAATTCAATGACTACTGAGATTAAATGCATCAAACAATCCAGGGTTAAATTACACTGTCAGTATCAAAGGAGCTTTAAAATGCTGGTCACTCTAGAAGGCCATTTGAAAGAGAGGCTTATTTAGCTTCTGGATTTTTTATAGGCATCACATGATATGTTTTAAAATGTTATTCAAATGGTCACTTGCACTCATTTCGACATTCTGATGAAGTCTCAGTATTTTGGAAGAGTTAAAAGTGCTAAGTAAAAGGAGTCTGATTTTATTTGTGTGACTCAAGGTTCTGCTTGTTTTAGCTTTTTTTGATCTATAATGAACCATTAAAGCATTAAAAAAGTAAAAAACCCAGACAATATAAGCACTGCAAATTAAGAAAATAAACAGCAACATGATCACAACAATATTCCAGATAAAAACAAATTTAAAACCCTGACAGCAAATTAAAGCAATAACATATTGTATTGCAAATGAAATAAAGGGAACAGATATTTGCCTGGGCTTCCTAAAAAAAAAATCACACAGCAGACACTCAATGAATGAACAGGAAACCAAAAAGAAATCTCCTCACACCAAATAAAATTGACTTTCTCTTAAAACAATAATAACATAACAATACAGAAGATGTCAAAGTTAAAAAAAAAATGAAAAAAATTTCAAACCGTTAAGAATGAACTTTGTATCCTGCCCAAAGTGAAAAAAAAACTACAAACATTTTGGAAAATAATTTAACCTGTATCATAATTCATCTAAATCAATTCAAAAGCTAAGTACTGTAATACATATAATAAAAATATTTGTATTCATCCATCACCTGGTTCACTTGATGTAATAACTGAAGACAGTAAAAACATCAACTACTAAAAATATAATTCATTAATACAATACACTGATTTAAACATCTGGCAGCCATCTTCTGAGCATAAAACCCAAAGTCATTCATTATCCATATTGACAAGTGAAGCCATCTTCCATTCGGTGTGATCTACTTCAAAAGCAGTCCAGTCCATAAGCATCAAAATTTGATCTTAAACATGTTATACTAGGTCCTGAACTTTGAACTCTTCCCTTTCATGAAGCCCAAACTTTAGTGTAGCTTTTATGTCTTTTATGTTGGAGTACAACTGCAAACCAAAGAAGAAGAAAAAAAAACAGCCTTAACTAATAAAAGCTTGAATCCGACCTTCCCAACCAAATAACTTCTCCAATCCAATTGCAGTTTTTCAAATTGAAATAACAATTTGAAATTGAAGCAGACATGATACCTCACACAAAACCACACCTTTAACAAATCTAAAAAAAAAAGAAAAAAAAGAAAAAAAAAACTAAAACACCATGAGAAAAATATAGAAATGTAGCCAAAAATGATGAAAACATACATACTTTTAATAATCCTGAATTTCTAATCACTAAAACCATTCAGAAAATATTTATATGTAAAGTCATGATGCTACTTTACATGGAAAAGTGTGCAAATCAGCAAACCATGAATAATGTCGGGAATTCTAGTTTTATAGAACAGGGAAAATAGATCACTTGAATATGTAGATGAGCTATTATATATGTTTAATATCTGTTAATGAATGGGTATTGAATTTATAAAATAGCTCAAACCTTTGACACTTATCTAGTAACTTGCACCACCCCCATCTGTATTAAAGGGGTCTGGTTTAAACAGGTTGACTATCATAGTGTAGGGAGAGGGACCAGGTTTTCTTGAGCGAAGTCACTTGCCACAAGATGAGTTCCCTATCTCTGCTTTTCACAATATTGTTTACATCTAATTTCAGATAAGCAACTGTAATGCATTGTGTCAGAGAGTTGATGTGGCAGTCCCATATACAAATGAGTAAAGGATCATTGTAATTTGATACGTATAAGGTCAACTGGAAACATTGTTTTATGAATATGATTGCTTGTGAACAAAACGTTTTATGAGAAGTAATGAGGAAAGTGTCTTGCAACTGGAAAGTGAAAGCAAAATCTTCACTATGTTCTTACTGACATATAATCTGTTTCAGTTATTTAAAAGGGAACATTGTGATTCAACAGCCCTGAATTACTTTTTATTAATTTCAGTACCATTGTTTTCCAATGCATTAACAAATCCAGATGGAGCCTAAAAAAGCTACTGCAACACTAGTGTGAACAAAAGGTTTACCATCAGAAGGTCGAACCTGACCCTATCGAATGATGGGATCATTGACCTACTTCCATGAAACCAACAACGTCAAATTCTGACATTGTTGAGATACGATTCGCCATAAACCTCAGAATGGGCTTTAACATTGGTCAAGATGGGGGCAAGATTCGTACTTCGACAATGTCGGGTTTGACATTGTCGCCATTTGGCCTTCTGACTTCAACTGAAGTGGGTTCGACCGAACCCTCTTTGACCTTCTGATTATCACCCGAACAAAAACTATCAAGAATTACAGTACTGTGGTAACACCCTGACTGTCCTTTGATTCTGGACTTTGGAAAGCTGAATGTTATATTCATTAAAGTGGAAGTTGTATTAATTCAACTACTCAAATGTGTATTTGTGAAAACAGTGTAAATAGTTAATTCATTAGTTAATCAAGAGCAAAATGATGTGTGTTGCTTCCTGGTGATCATTTGTGTTCATTGAAGTTCATTGTGTTCATTTCTATTTGAATGACCTATATCACTCTTTCTTGCTATAGGATCATAGAAAGTTACTAGGCTAATGACCCTAGGGCCATTACAAGCCTAGCCAAGTTCTACCCTTATTTCCATGATCAGCACCTATTGCCCCTGTCCAAAAAGGACACAGGTGGAACCCCCAGGGTGAATTTACAGTTACGTATCCAATCATCCAGATTGCATTTGAAGAGGGACAATGAGGTGTTCTGTTTGACATGAAGTGGGAGTCTGTTGCAAAGGTATGGTAACCTCTGAGAGACAAATCTGTCCCTCCAGCAGGTTCTATTATTGTCACATACCAGGTTAAGGTCTTTAGAGCGAGTAACCCTTGTACCATTTGACTTACGGAGATGCAGCATTTCCAATAAAGCAGGGTCAGAGATTGCCTTGTATGCAAGGCAGAGATTGCCTCTGAGTAGTCTGTATGAAACAGAATAGAGTGACAGTGATTTCAGATGATCCACATAGGACTGACACTGAAGACTTTGGATTTTCCTTGTGAGGAACCTTTGTGGTTTTTCAATTGCTGCAGGTGCTTGGAAAGGTACATACCAAAAGGGAGCTGGTACTCAATTATTGGCCAGATGAGGGAAGAGTACAGGGAAGTTATAACTTCTTATTTTTCTGGAGGCAATGCCCTTACTTATGAGATGAGCAACACAGAATGCCCTTCTTACCACTGTGGAGATGACATGGTGGTTAAAGGTAAAGCTGCTGTCAGCCTGTGTACCCAGGTCTCTCATCACTGAGTGTGTACTTAAGGTATTGCGATTGATGTGGTAGTTAGCAGAAACTTTGCCCTTACCGAAAGGGATGATAATACATTTTTTTGCATTGAGTTTAAGGCCATGATTTTGGCACCAATAGTTTGTTTGTGTAAGACCATCTTGTAGAATGTTGACATCATTTGGAGATTCTATGACCACTCCCAATTTGCAGTCATCAGCAAACTTTGTCAGCCACAGACCTTAAGTTTTTGCTTGTACTTCAGAGAAAAGGATTCCAAATAGTAGAGATCCCAGGACTGATCTCTGTGGAGCACCACTGGTTACAGGTCTGCTGTTGGAGGTGGATTCCCCATTTTGACTATATGGGTTCTATCAGTGAGCCAGTTAGCGACCCATCTAACAATATAATGTGGAGCATCACTGGTTACAGGTCTGCTGTTGGAGGTGGATTCCCCATTTTGACTATATGGATTCTATCAGTGAGCCAGTTAGCAACACATCTAACAATATAAGGGTTGATACCTAGCTGGCTGAGTTTGTCAATGATGCCTGAGTGGTGGGTAGTGTCAAATGCATTGGCTAGATCTAGGTAGGCTGTATGCACAGATTTCCCCTCATCCAAGACTTGGTGACTGTCTCGAAGAAGTCCACCAGATTTAATAGGCATGATCTCCCTTTGACAAATCCAAACTGAGTAGGGTCAAGTGTTTGGAGATTACCTATATCCTTGTTGATAAGGTCCATGATGGTTTGATCCATGGCCTTAGAGATAAGGCTAGTCAGGCTAATAGGTCTATAGTTCCCGGGGTCAGTGGAAGCACCACCTTTGTGCAAGGGAATAACGGTGGCAGGTTTCCATTCAGCTGAGATGAAGCCAGTGCTTAGACTATGAATGAAAAGAGTGCAAAATGATATTGCTAATTCTTGTTGGAGCCCATGTAGGACACAGCCTGGGATGTTATCAGGTCCCATAGATGCTGTGTTTTTGGCCTCAGGGAGGGAGTTTACAACCTGCTCTTTAGAGATACAAGGTAGGGATGTGATGAGGACAGAGGAGTGAAGTTCTCACAGAACCTGTTGGCCAACAGGTTAGCTATGTCCACAGGCTCAGTATATACGGTATCATTAACTACCAGTTCAGCAGAAATTTGGGCCTTTCCTTTTAAGTTACAGATGTAACTAAAGAACACCTTATGGTTGCCTTTAGTTGAGGAAGCTAATTTGGATTCATAGTTTGCTATGTTATATTTATTTAGCTATGTAAACAGCAGTATTGCTGGACACTAAAACACAGCATCTGGAGGCTGTATTTATTCTACCTTAAAAATGCACACATGAGTTATAGTTACAGGTGACACCTCTGTAAGTAAAAGTGTTAGAACGGGGATTCTCAATGGACATTGCTGAGTGCTCTTTTATTTATTATTTATTTCTGGGATCAGCAAGCTAATATTCATGGGATCTGGCTAACTAATATCACAGACTACAAACTACAGGCTGTTATTAGAACACCCACCAATGTGAGGGTAATCCTGAATGGGTTGGACCATGCAAACAACTGGTCCAAGGACAATGACCTCAGACCAAATGCAAGAAAGTGTAGTAGAGTCCCCACTGGTAAAAGAAATAATTCTTCATAACATTATACAAATGATACACTCCTTAAGAGTGACACTGTCATTACACTGTTATAGACACCCTTGTGGATGAGTCCCTGTCTTTCGGTCATCTTTTTGTGTTTGTGTTACCAGAAAAGGACCCAATGTTCTGGAAATACAGATATAGAGGATTATAACTGATTATTTGATTATCATATCCTGCTTGTCATGTGTTCAAGACAGGGTAATGTCACAGTGTGATGGAACAATGAGTTCCCAAAGTAAGGAGAAACAGGTGGAGCAGGAGACATCTGAAGAAGAAATATGGACATGTGAAAGAAAAATAAATTTAATATGGTGCAATAGTTATGCAAAGGAGATAGCAAAATTAATCAATACAAAAAAGCAGCACCAGAGTTATTTGAAGAGAAATACAGGCATCCGTATATGGAAAATTTTACAATACAAAAAATAAGAAAGCAAAAAGGGAAGTAGAATAGAGGATTAGTAATGGAGACTACTTGGGATTTAGTGCTGAAAATCCAACTCTTTTAACATCACAGCATGATGGAACAATGAGTCTCCAAATTAAGGAGAAACAGAAAGCATATGATCACTTGCCACATGAAGATACCCTGGAGTCTTCAGTAAGAAAACAGTACAAAAGTTCAGCTGGAGTTGCACAGCAAAGGAAGGAGCAGGAAACAGTGGCACCTCTAATACAGTCAATGTGGAGTGATAGGCCAGGTGAGTTCCCATATGAAAGATCAATGGATGACCCAGGATGCAGCTGAAGAGAATATGTCACAGGAAGATGTTCTGGAAATTTCTATAGAATGCCTGCAGGAAATGAAGAACAAAGAACGTGGCCTTAGTTTAGAAGAAAATGATCTAAGAAAAGAGTTGCTTGATTTAACAGAGATAGATAGACATATTAAGATCAATAAAAGAAATAGATTACAGAAAGTCAATAAGATCCAGAATATTAGAAGTTTCATAAAATAAATTAACACAGTAATCAAGACTATTAACAGAAATTCATGCGATGTAACAGAGCTAAATAGGATACATTACTGAGCAGCTAAATTAATACCAGATAAAGTATTACCACGAAAACAAAGGGCAATAAGGGAAAAAAAAAGGGAAGAAATCAAATGCCATCATAGTTTCATAGTTTCATAGTAGTGTACTAGGCTATCTGCCCGGGGGCATTTACAAGCCTAGCCAACAGTGATGTGGCTTTACGCCACCCCATACTATTTAGTTGCGCCTCTCTAGTAGTGACACATGTGGAACCCCATTATTTAGTAAACTATACCTCTGTCTAGTAGTGACACTGAGGTCACTCCCGGGGTAAACTTGCGATCTCCCATCCATGCATCGAGATTTTTCTTGAACAGTGCCAATGAAGGGCTCTGTCTCACGTGAACTGGGATTTTGTTCCAGAGTATGGGTAACCTCTGTGTTATGAATCTATCCCTCCAGCATGTCCTATTCATATTTGTGCAGAGGTTGAAATCTTTAGCTCGTGTGGTTCTGGTGGATTTGGATTTTTGAGATGGAGCATGTCCATCAATTCCTGGTTGGACATGGCCCTGTATGTTAGGCACAAATCACCTCTGAGCAGGCGGTATGCTACTGAATAGAGCTGGAGTTTCTTTAATCTAGCTGGATAAGGCACATGTTTTAGACCTATGATCCTCTTGGTGAGGTACTTCTGGGGTCTTTCCAGTTGCTGCATGTGCCGGGTGAGATACATCCCAAATGGAGCATTATATTCGATCATGGGCCTGATGAGGGAGGAATACAGAGGTACAATGACCTCCTTTGATCTGGATGAGAATCCCTTCATGATGAGATGGGCTAGGTAGAAAGTCTTTCTGACCACTTTGGCAACATGGTTGTCAAAGGAGAGGTCACTATCGACTTGAGTCCCCAGGTCTCTGATTACATCTTCTGTATTCAGTGGGTTATTGTCTACGTGATAGTTTGTGGGTACTTTGTTTTTCCCAAAGGGGATGACTATACATTTTTTGGCGTTGAGTTTGAGGCCATGACTCCGGCACCAGTTGTCCATTTCAGTGAGACCTTTCTGTAGGATGTGTGTGTCAGCAGGTGAATCCACTATGGCGCCCAGTTTGCAGTCATCTGCAAACTTTGTCAGCCATAATCCTTCCATGTTTGCTTTCACATCTGAAAAATAAATGCCGAACAGGAGTGGACCCAAGACTGAGCCCTGTGGGACACCACTTGTGACGGGTTTTGAGTCTGACATGGCTCCAGCAATTTTAACCTTATGGGTTCTGTTTTTTAGCCAATTTGCTACCCATCTTGTGACATATGGATTTACATTTAGGCTGCTGAGCTTGTCGATGATGCCAGAGTGTGGTATTGTGTCAAAGGCCTTAGCCAAGTCCAAATAGGCAGTGTGGACAGCCTTGCCCTCATTGATGGCGCTAGTGACTGTCTCAAAGAAGTCAACCAGGTTTAAGAGGCAGGATCTGCCCTTTACAAAACCGAACTGTGTGGGATCAAGGGTCTGCAGATCACCAATGTCGCCATTTATGAGTTCCATGATGATCCTTTCCATAGCCTTACAGATCAGGCTGGTCAAACTTATGGGGCGGTAGTTACCTGGGTCAGTTGAATTTCCCCCTTTATGGAGTGGGACCACTGTTGCTGTGCGCCAGTGTTCAGGTACATATCCTGTGGTGAGGCTAAGATTGAATAGAGTTCTTAGGGGCGGGTTTAGTTCATCTTGGAGTTCACGTAACACGCAACCGGGGATACCATCGGGTCCCATAGATGCTGTGTTTTTTGCCTTGTTGAGTGCTGATTTCACCTGTGTGTCTGTGATGACAGGTAGGTTACATTCAGCAGGGATAGTTACTTCATCTTTAGGGGGTGAGGGAGGGGAGAAATTTGCACTGAACCTATCTGCCAGAATGTTGGCAATGTCAGTAGGGTCAGTGAATTTTTTGTTATTGTGTACCAGCTCAGAGCATATCTGAGAATTTCCTCCCAAGGTTCTGACATAATTGAAGAAGGCTTTATGATTGTCTTTGGTATCCTTGGCAATCGTTTTCTCAAAGTTTGCTTTAGATGTTTTTATGAGAGAGCGTAGTTTTTTACTTGTGCTGATCAGGGAAGCCTTTCCCTTGTGGGATTTGGCTCTGTCCTGCAGCAGCTTCCTTCTTTTGTTGTACAGTTTGTTTATATCCGGGGTCCACCAAACCGGGCGTTTTCCCTTGGTGGAGAGGGTCTTGGTTTTAGTTGGGATTGCCTGATCCATGCATTCCTGGAGATGTCCATAGAAGGCTTTTGTGAAGGATTCAGCATTTTGGGATGTGGTTTCCATTGACCCAGTAGGCTTAAAGGATGTCATTTCCGACTTAAGGAGCTCAAAGTCAGCTTTTGAGAAGTTTTTCACTGTAGTCTTTTGTTCTGGGGGTGGGGGCGGGATATGTACATCCAACGTGATCAGTTTATGATCAGATCTTACTAGTGAGGGGTTTATATCCGGTGCGGAGCATTTGGACCCCATGTTTGTGATAATCAGGTCAAGTATATTATCTCTCCTCGTAGGAGAGGTGACCAGTTGCTCCATAGCATTTGAGTTTATGAATTCCAGGAATCTTTGGGCCAGGGTGTTAGGGCTAGAATAGTGGGCCCAGTCTATGTTGGGGTAATTGAAGTCACCCAATATGATGGTGTTTGGTGTGACATTCATATCCTCCAGTGTTTTCAGGAATGCTTGATGGGATTCCTGGGATTGGGAGGGTGTTCTATAACATGCGACCAGTTGTATGGCAGTTTTACCTATGGTGAGTAAAACTTGTATGGTTTCTGATGCTTCATGAGCAGCCACCAATCGAGAGGTGTAGGTGTCTTTTATGAAAATGGACACTCCCCCTCCCTTTGTGGTTCGGCCTGGAACTTGAGGCCGAAATGCATGATATGAGGTATAGCCTGGTAGTGCTGGAGTACTCTCAGGAGCCTTGAACCAGGTTTCAGTTACTGCACAGACATCGATGTTCTCCATACTGAGAAGTGCTTGAGTGCCTGCATCTTGAGATTTAGACTTCTGGCGTTGAGCAGCATTACCCTTAATTTTTCCATTTTTGTTTTATGGCGGTTGATTTGTCCTTTGAGCATTGCCTAAAAGGCACTATGGGGTGGCAAGAGCCTTGGCCAGTATCCGAAGCCCAGTGGTGACAGGTGCAAGCCATCCCTTGAAACAACGTGGCTTGTCCAGCATATCATCCCAGGCTGACAGACATTGGATCCCCCTAGAATGACACCAGTGATTAAGCCAATTGTTAAAACTGATCATTTTGTCTTTGTACTGAGGCATCATTCTTGGCGAAGGCAGGATGCTGCTCAGGGTCAGGGTCATACCAGTCTGGGCTACATAATCGGAGAGCTCCTCAATGTCTCTTTTCATGTAGTCCAGGGAGGTACGTCTCAGGTCATTCACACCCGCATGGACAATGACTGAATCATATTTGTACTTGCTTTGGAGTGACCTGAGTGCGTGTGTAATGTGGCGGATCCTAGCCCCCGATCATGGAAGTATCAAACAGAAAACTATAAAGTAATTAAGACAAGAAGTGTCACTGTTAGAAGAGTATAGAAGAGGGAACAGATCAACAAAAAAAAAAACTTTTAAAGATAGATATGATAAAAGCAATGTGCAGTATCAGAACAGACAAGGATCTATAATACACTATTGTAAATAATAAACCAAAGATAGTCAGCACAGGCAGAAAAACTTAGACGATATGCAGAGTAAATATAAAGGAAAAATACAAAATAAGCAATTCATTGATGACCCAAAAAAAGTTTTACAGAGAATTGGGAAATACGGTAAAAGAGATATGAATACCACCAAAAAAGAAGAAATAGACACATTTTGGAGACATATCTATGAAGATCATGTAGAACATAACAAAGATGTTGAATGAAAGAAGAATTAAAATAAACAGTTTGAAGTTCAAGGATATGAAATGGGGTAAAGCAACAGCCAGAGAAACTGAAATAACATTAAAAAAGCTCCTAACCAGAAAACCCAAGGCACAGATGCAGCACCTAACTTCTGGCTAAAAGTATTAACATCCTTACAGGAAGATTTAGCCTTGAGTGAGAACTATTTATGTGCGCATCCCAAACAGACAACCTTTATAACAACAGGCAAAATTATACTCCTCCTTAAGAGTGAGTGTCATATGGAAGAAAGGATAATTTGTTATTAAATAAAGTCAAATGGAGAATTGTAAAAAGGGGAAGATTCTAAGTATGACATGGATAGACTACAAAAACATTTGACACATTCCACATTCATGGATAAAGAAGTGCTTACAGATGTATAAGATGCACCCTATAGTGATCACTTACATTACAGTGACCATGAAACAGTGGCTAACCACTTTGCAGCTAAGCCAAGTATATTTGTGTTTTTATCAGCATTGGCTTCTATTTTTACTGGGTTGAGTCTTGGATTTTCCAACCTGTTCAACACTACATGAACCATTTTCTTTGGTTAATGGTAAAGGACAAATTATTATCACTGAGGATAAAAATTCAAAGGGGGATATTCCAGGGTGACTCTTTGTCACCACTGCTCTTTTGTCTTGCCCTTAACTCAGTAATCTGTATACTTAACAAATTAGGTCATGGTTACAATTTAGCTTCCAGAGCAGAACAATGTATAAAGATTTCTCATATTTTTTTTAGCGGATGATTTATAACTGTATAGTTTAGCCGATGATGAACTGAAAGTATAACTGCAAGTGGTCAAAACTTTCTTAAATTATATCATTTGGTTTTGATAAATGTGCAAAAGCAACCTTTAAAGCAGGAAAGCTGCAGCACCAAGAAAATATCAGTTTGGGGCAGGAATGTCATATGGAGGAACACGAGCAGGAGGGAGTTTATAAATATTTTGGAATTGATAAAGGATCAACAATAAAACATGAACAAATGTGAACAAATCTTGATAAGGAATCTTTTAGAAGAATAGAATTAATACTGAAAACAGCCCTTACATCTAGGAATAAAGTCTAAGCTATAAACCAGTTTGTTCTTCCTGTTCTAACTTACAATTTTGGGGTGATTGACTGTCCCCAAACGGTATTGGACAAGAAAACAAGAAAAATGCTTCATGCTTATCAAATGATTTATAAAAATCAGTCAATACCAAGATGATATAGTCCTGATCTGAAGGAGGTATGGGCCTCATCAAAATTGATTACTTGTATAGATCTGCAGTCGTAGGACTCCATACATATCTGCTGATCTTTATTTCTTCCTTTTCTACCCATCTGCTGCTGTGCTACCCTGGCTCCAGCATCCGTACCTACATACTTGAGCTCCTGCCTACCCTGCCCTTACCTCCTGAAAGTACCCTCCTGAACACTCTGACCAAGAACAGGCTAAACGAACTCTTCCTTCCAAAGCTATAAGGCCTTACTACTGCTCCCTGAGTTCTCCCTACAACAAGGATTTCAAGAAACTTGGGCTCCTGCCTACCCTTCCCTTACCTCCTGAAAGTACCCTCCTGAACACTCTGACCAAGAACAGGCTAAACGAACTCTTCCTTCCAAAGCTATAAGGCCTTACTACTGCTCCCTGAGTACTCCCTACAACAAGGATTTCAAGAAACTTGGGCTCCTGCCTACCCTGCCCTTACCTCCTGAAAGTACCCTCCTGAACACTCTGACCAAGAACAGGCTAAACGAACTCTTCCTTCTAAAGCTATAAGGCCTTACTACTGCTCGCTGAGTTCTCCCTACAACAAGGATTTCAAGAAAGTATGTGAACTTTGTAAATCTGTGCAGTTAAATCGATTCTAATAGGTCCTAGTACGCTACCCTGCCAGACTAGCCAGCAGCCACTACCCCCTCTCTTTACTACTTGCACTCGTAGTTCTCCCCGTAATTTCAACCTTCTCCTCTGCTGCTTTAGTTTTTCCTGCATTCCTTACCCTCTATACTGAACCTCGAAATCTCCTTCCTCCTTTTTTTTCTGACTCTCCCCTGGGATCTCTTCTGCCTCCTACTGACCGACCGCTAGGTGGCGCTCCTCCACCTTCTTGCAGTCCCCACTACTTTTTCCCTCTCCCTCCTCATTCCCCCTATCATAGCCCTCCAACATCTTTCTTCTACTTTCTCCCTCTCTACTGTCCAGGATTCCTAGCTACTTTTACCTTTATTCAGCCCTCATCTAACCATTTCTGACATCCTCTCCTTCCTCCCACTGTCTTCCTCCTTTACATCTACACTCTAACTCCACTTCTCTGTACTCTCCATTCTCATCTCTGCTACTCTTACCTTACCTATTCACATCCCTGCAAAACTTACCTTCTGATTATTTCTCTCTCTTCTGATTGTTTTCCTCACTTCCTCCTCCTCTGGCTCTCCCGCCTGACTTCCGGCCAGTACCTGCTCTCTCCGTTCCCTCTCCTTGTCCCCTCTCTCCCCCTTCTCCACCCACTTCCTCTCCAAACTCTTTATAGCTCCTGCTTCCAAATAGTCGCCATCTTTATTTCTTCCTTTTCTACCCATCTGCTGCTGTGCTACCCTGGCTCCAGTGTCCGTACCTACATAGTAAGTAACTGGCTTTCTGCCTACTTGTAACACTAGACTGTTCTTTGCTATTTTCAGTTGATACTCATTGTGTAATTCTGTTCTTGTTTCTACAGTCTCATGCCATTTAGTTAGCGTGTTGCTCGCTAAATTGGAAAGTAATCTGTAAAGGACTGATTTGTTTTGTTGTTATCGCTATTTTTCTACTGCATTTATTCTAAGTAAATTTTAAGTAATTTTGTTCTAGTGATTCCAGTCTCGCACGCAATATAACTAGCATGTTGCTCGCGTAAGTGGCGTGTAATCTACTAGGACTGGCTTGTTTGTTGCCGATATTTTTCCTTTTTCATTCCTACTGCATTTATTCTATGTATGTTACTATTTTTCTTTCCTGTTTACCTGTGCTAGCTGACAATGTTAATTTCAACAGTGATAAATGCTGAAGAGTCTAACTCTGTAGCCGTATAAGCTGAAAAGTACTCTGAAATTATTCTATGTAGGTTCAACTGTTTTTTTTTCTCGTACCTGTATAGAGACATTACTAACTGTGTTAACTGAAACAGTTCTAGTTGCTAATGTGCCTAGTTGTACATAAATTAACTGTAAAGAAACAACTCTCAGAAGCGCAATTTCCCAGTTCCAACGTGCAGCTTTTGGCTATACCATAACTGTATGGGACTTGCTTTTTAACTACCACATGCTCGGTGCTAGTCGCACAGTACCCGAAGTAATTTGGCTCCTAAACGCTTTACTTCCTAGGGGTAGCTGCTGGTGTTTTGTTTTACTATTTGGGCGTGCATTATTTCTAACTCATCCATGCTAGTCGTACAGTATTCAGCTCCCTTGTAGCATGGTAAAACTCATTTGAGCAGCTGTTGGATGTGCCTTTAACTGGTCGAGGCTTTTTCTTCTACAAATACTTACTAGCAGCCCAGTACCCAAGCCTCCGCAGCATATAAATATACTAGATTCCTTTGAGAAGCTCTCCGCTGTAACTTAACGACTATAACGTGCTTATTTAAAATAGACACCTCAACTGTTGTCCCAAGTTGCAGGTCTAGGTATTTGTTATACTTGAACTTGTGAAGTATTTTGTATAGCCTGGCTTCCCTGTGTCTGCCAAATTGCCTTCCAACTCAGCTAGATGTATTATTTTTCTTTTTAATTGTCTGCTACTTAAATCCTCTGTGCACTAAGAACTGTGCATCTCTGTTATCTTCCACTGTTTAGTGGTTTCTGTGTGATTCTGCAAAACGTAACTATTTGTTTTGTTTTATTTAAATTTCTTGATGTAATATACAGTATTTGTCATATTTTACCTATGCATGCCTGACAACTGTTTTCTTGCATACCTTTGATGCCTACACTGCTGCTTAAAATCTATTTTTCTTTCCCCTATATTTTGTAGCTTGGGCTCCTGCCTACCCTGCCCTTACCTCCTGAAAGTACCCTCCTGAACATTCTGACCAAGAACAGGCTAAACAAACTCTTCCTTCCAAAGCTATAAGGCCTTACTACTGCTCCCTGAGTTCTCCCTACAACAAGGATTTCAAGAAAGTATGTGAACTTTGTAAATCTGTGCAGTTAAATCAATTCTAATAGGTCCTAGTATGCTACCCTGCCAGACTAGCCAGCAGCCACTACCCCCTCTCTTTAATATTTGCACTCATAGTTCTCCCCGTAATTTCAACCCTCTCCTCTGCTGCTTTAGTTTTTCCTGCATTCCTTACCCTCTATACTGAACCTCGAAATCTCCTTCCTCCTTTTTTTTCTGACTCTCCCCGGGATCTCTTCTGCCTCCTACTGACCGACCGCTAGGTGGCGCTCCTCCACCTTCTTGCAGTCCCCACTACTTTTTCCCTCTCCCTCCTCATTCCCCCTATCACAGCCCTCCAACATCTTTCTTCTACTTTCTCCCTCTCTACTGTCCAGGATTCCTAGCTACATTTCCATTTATTCAGCCCTCATCTAACCATTTCTGACATCCTCTCCTTCCTCCCACTGTCTTCCTCCTTTACATCTACACTCTAACTCCACTTCTCTGTACTCCCCATTCTCATCTCTGCTACTCTTACCTTACCTATTCACATCCCTGCAAAACTTACCTTCTGACTATTTCTCTCTCTTCTGATTGTTTTCCTCACTTTCTCCTCCTCTTGGTCTTCCTGCTCCGTTTGCCCTGCAGGCTCACTCTGCTCCCCTACTCTGCCCCCAAATCCCACCCACCCCAGCACCTCTACATTTATTCCCCATTAACCCCTCCCTCCTTATATTTTCAACCAACCACACTCATCCACCAACACCATCAATTATCCAATTCCCATTTCACCCTCAAAAAGTCTACACCCTCTCTTACTCCTGCCTCTGCTCTCTTCAACTAACCCTCCCCTTTCTAATCCATAAGTCACACCTCCCTTCCTCTCCCCTTCCTTAGCACCACAACTGCTCCCTATTTTCCCTCTTATTTCTCTCTTCCCTCACCCATCCTAATCATGCCCTCCCAAATCCTCTATACATTCAGACTCCCCTTCTCACTTCTCTTCTTTCTTATTCCTCTCCATCATGCTACTGCATACTCACTAAAACCTCACCCATACCTTCCTTCTTCTCAAACTACCACTCTTACTCACCCTCAACCTCTCCTACTCTCTCACTTCCACTCCATTTCTGCCATCCTTATCTCTACTAACCAACTACACCTCTTCCACCCCAAAATTCTCTCATCCTCTACTAAAAACTTCTCTCTGACATTTCCACTAACCCCTAAGTACTTCCTACCTCCCAAACTTAAAAGGCTAAGAGTTGTCTTATGTAATATCCTAGCCTTATCTGGAGACATTAATCCTAACCCGGGCCCCCACCTCAGTACAAATAACTCCCTCACTCCATCCCCTTCCTCCCTTACCTCTAATAAGCCTCTCCCCCCTTCTCCTTCTTCTCCTCCTTCCTCTCTCAGCACCCTGAAAATCTTCACCATCAACGCTCAGAGCCTTAACAACAAAATTCACCACATCCATGCTTGGATCAACCACAACCTACCTGACATCTTAGCCATCTCTGAAACCTGGCTAAAACCTCATATTTCTGATTCTGAAATATTACCCCCAGGTTTCAACATCCTAAGGACTGACCGGTTAAATAAAAAAGGTTGAGGTTCTGCCCTTATCTACTCTAACCTTCTCTCCTTAATCCCCCTTCACATCCCAGTCCCTCAATTCAAGAACACTGAAATAACTGCTAGCCTCCTCCAACTCAATAAACATAAAAACATCTGCTTCATTGCCTTATACATCTCCCCTGAGGACAATATCTCCACCCTCGAGTATATTCTCCACTGGGCCTCATCTGAAATAAACTATGAAACCTTTATTTTAGGTGACGTCAACATTGACTGGAACAAAATCAACACCCCTTCCCCCTCCCTAGCCATCAACCTCTTCAACTTCTCCCAAGTAATCCATCCAACAACCAGACCTAACAAAAACCACCCCCCAGGATCCATCATTGATTGGATTTTAGTCTCCCATCCAAACAAAATCTCCCTCTCTGGCACTATTCCTGACTCCTTCAGTGATCATCTCCCTGCTTTCATTCATCACTCTGCTAACCCCTCCCAATTCCAACACCATTACATTCAAACTCGTAACCTTAGCAATTTCAAACCCTCAATTTTCTTTAACATTCTTAAACAAATCAACTGGCAAATCCTTAACACTCTCTCTCTTGACAATGCAGTTGATCATTTTAACTCTATCTTCCTAAATACTCTTAACTCCCTTGCCCCTCTAAGAAATAAACGAATCAAAGCCAACTCTGCTCCCTGGCTGACCAAAGAGACTAAACATTCCATGCTTCTTAGAGACAAATCCTGGAAGGTTTTTCAAAAAAGTTAACTACCTTCTGACTTTCTCCAATATACCCAACTCCGCAATAAAGTAAAAAAAATAATCTCCCTAGACAAAAAAAGCTACTATAATAAACTTCAGTCCAATAATAATCAGAACCCAAAACAATTCTGGAAATCCGTTAACTCTCTTCTCCATCCTGGGTCAAGAAATAACCCCTGCCCTGACCCTAGCTTAAGTAACGAGGAGCTGAGCTCTCACTTCAAATCTTTCTTCACAGAGTCTATAGCTAAACTAACTAAAACTTTTTTTTTGACAATAATCCACCCAACTTCCTTTTCTCTCCTTCCAACAACGCTAATAACTGTCCCTCTAAGTTCCAGCTCAAACCAGTCCCCACATTCCTTATAAAAAAGCTCTTATCCAAACTAAAGCCATGCTCTAATTCCCCCGACAACATCCCCCCTACCTTCCTCAAATGCGCAGCTGAAGGTATTGCCCTCCCAATTAGCATCCTGATCAACCGATCCTTAAAAGAATCTTATGTTCCCAAACTTTGGCATTCAGCCTACATTCTTCCACTTCACAAAGGAGGAAAAATACCTCCATTTCTAACATCCGCCGCATAGCCCTACTCTCTCCAATATCTAAAATTCTTGAAAAATGTGTCCACCACCAACTTTTACCCTACTTAACTGAGAACCAGTTACTCTCACCCACCCAACACTGTTTCCGTCCTGGCCACAGCACTATAACTGCCCTACTGTCCTTCTTAGAAACTGTCAATCAAGCCCGAGACTCTGGACTCCTTGTATCCACTGTTCTACTAGATCTTTCTAAAGCCTTTGATACCATCTCCCATACGCACCTTCTCCTTCATCTCTCCAACCTTAATCTCTCCCCTAATACTCTTTCCTGGTTCTACAGTTACCTCACTGACAGATCACAAGCTGTCAGATAGAAGGACTCTATCTCTTCTTTCTTACCCACACCTACAGGTGTTCCTCAGGGATCCATCCTTGGCCCCATGCTATTTAACATCTTCATAAATAACCTTCACTCTGTCCTCCCTGACACTACAGTCATCCAATATGCTGATGACTCTACCTTAGATTGTAGCACTCCCAATTCTTCTGAACTTCTGTCCAAAACACAAACTGCTTTTTCCACTACAGAAAACTGGATGCACCAAAACCATCTCTCCCTCAACTCCAATAAATCTAAAATCCTAATTTTCCTACCTTCCAAGACTTCTTCCTTCGACAAAAACACATTCAACATCCTCACCCAAACCAACATACCTATAGACGTTGTCCCTTCCGCAAAACTCTTTGGTATTACCATTGATGAACACCTCAAATTCGACCTCCACATACAACAAAACATAAAAAAATCCACCAAAAGTTAGGTATGCTCTACAGGAATAATCTATTTCTCTCAAACTCCTCTAGGCACACTCTAGCCACCACCTACCTTCTTCCCTCTCTACTTTATGGTGCCCCTCTTCTTTCTAATCTGTCTGCTTCCCTCACCTCTAAACTCAAATCTTGTTATAATAATTGAAGTGCATAGCTACAGGACTCTGAAATCTTTGCTTCTTGATGTCCCTTATGTGCTCATTTAATATTGCAGCAAAACTTCTCTTGCGCTCTCAAATATAAAATAATTCACAAGGACATTTTAAACTATATATAATCTTTTCACTACTGCAAGTGAAGCTGCCTCTTCTATCAATTTTTTTTCCATTAATGCTTTCAAAACTATCAACTATATGTTTGCATACTGTGCAATTGTCACATGGAAAAGTTTCATATCTCACTACATTATTTTCCATATTTTTTGGTCTCTCAAATTTTCCATGTAATAACATGTCCTTAAGACTTCTGCCTCTTTTATATGAAAAACAAAGTTTAACATTTTCAGGCAGGATTTTTCTTTCTGTATATAGGACCAATAATACCTAACTATTTTCTCTAAAATATTAAAAAAATTACTATACTTAGACACAAAATATAACTCACTTTCTTTTTCCTCTACGTTTTTTTTCTGCATAATTATGTTCTGTGCTTTATTCACTTTTTGTTCATTACTTTATTATACCCCAACCATACTTTCTCTGGCTCATAGCCCTTTTCTATAAACATGTTAGCTGTATTTTGAACTTCCTTCTCACATTCCTTCCTGTCACTGCACAGATGTTTAACCCTATTTCCCCATAAGGAATGGGAGAAATAGTGTGTGTGTGTGTGTGTGTGTGGGGGGGGGGGGGTGTGACAACTAGTTCCATGCAACATAAAGCTTGGTTGTCCCATTTTTCTAAATATTTTAGTTTTAAGTTTACCATCTTCTTGCCCTTCTATTGTAATACCCAGATAATTTACTGTCTTTCCTTTTTGTAATCCATCAGATTTGATCTCAAACCTGTTCACTTGCAGTTTTTGAACAAACTTTTCCACCTCTCCATAGCCTCCCTTGCAAACAAAAATCAAATCATCAATGTATCTGTAAAAATGAACATGTTTTCTAAAAAAGTCATTCCTATACACATATAGATTTTCATAGAGACCCATAAATAAATTAGCATACATGAGAGCAAAAGCTGCCCCCATAGCTGTCCCACACTTCTGATGATACAGAGAGCCATAAAATTCAAATATATTATTTTCCAAACAGAACAATGTCAGTTCTATAATATATGGGTTCCTGTTATTTAATTGACCATCCTAAATGTTGAGTCTTGGAAGATCGAATGGGGAAGTTCAAAAAATAGAAATGTCGAAGGCGCAGAAATTCAAATTCTTTCTCAGGGAAAGAATTCGGTTGACTGTTTCTGCGGCTTCAACATTTTCTGTACTGTGGTGCGAATGTTTCGGATCGGGTTAAGGTAAGTTTGTGAGTGTGACGGACATTGGGGTTAAGATGCGGGTAAGGTAAGTGTGTGATAGTGGCGGACCTTAGGGTTAGGGCTTGGGTTAAGGTTAGTGCATAGATAGTTGTGTATGTAAGGTGTAGTGTAGGTTTATTAGGTGTTTGGTTTGCTTGTGTTGTGTGTGTGTTTTTTGGAACAGCAAATTTTTTCCCTGGGAAAAAATTCGCTGTTCTGGGGTTTCGTTGTTGTCATATTTCGAGCTTCCAAATTCGAACATATGGTGTTCGAAATTTTGGAAGTTCGATTATATGACATAGAATCTAATATACTGTGTACTGGGGCTTTTCCCCAGAAAAAAAATTCTATAGCTTCTATGCCATCACTATGTTTTATACTAGTGTATAGGCTGACTACATCTACCACTATAAAAACATGTTCTTCTGCCATACTATTTTCTTTACTTTATCCAGAAAATCAAAACTGTCTTTGATATATGAAGGTAATTGTATCACCTTTTTTAACAAAAATTGATGTAAAAAACATCCCAAATTATGGGTTACATAATTGCAGGCAGATACAATGGGACGACCTAGAGGGTTAACCTTGCCTTTATGCATTTTAGGCACACAAAAAACTTTGCTAATTCACTGCTTTTATTTAAATACTTATTTTTAGCATCTTCATGACTAAAATAATTTAGTCTAACCCCTTTAGAATGTAAGTTGAATGATCAGATGGGAAAGCAGAAAATGTAGAAAAGGCATAAGTATCTTGCAAGTACATAAAACTCCTGGAACAACCTCATGTCGATCAAGATCTAACACGGTAATGGTTAAGGATAGGGGAATTTAAAACAAAAGATGAAAGGTTAATATTAGCGTCCCAGGATAGTGGGCTACATACACGTTGATTTGCAAAGTCCATTGAACATGTGGGAGAAACAGACAAATGCAGGTTCTGTAAAACAAGACACAGACCTTGTTGCTGGGTGTGATACACTAATGGCAGAGGGCTTGTATACTGAAAGACATAATAATGTGGCAAGACTGTTGCATTGAAACTCTCAAACATTGCAATATTGAAGTAGCTGAGAAACACTGGAAACATGAACAACAAAGCATTATAGAGAATGATGAAGTTTATATCACATGGGACCCATTACCAACAGTTCAAATAATAGATGCAAGAAAACCAGATAGAGTAGTTCATGAAAAGAAGACAAGAGTAAATTGAAATTGCTACACCCAGTGACTACAGGGTCTTACATACAGAAAAATACAAAGTCATAAAATACCAGGTTTTGCAGGCAGAAATGAGGGCAGTGTGGAAGAAGCATAAACAGATAATTTCAATAGTAGTAGTAGGAGCAATGGGTTTTATAAAAAATAATTTACAGTTCTTTTTAGATATGCTACTGATACATATAACTCCATATACATTGCAGAAGGAGTCAGTTCTGGGCACATTGCAGGTGCTGCAAATAGCACTTTTGGCTAACATCAAAGATTGAAACAATACTAATTTCATGAACTTTAATAATATGTTGACTTAGAAATGGGGTTCATTCCCATCATGGTATTATATATCCAAAAGACTTGAGAAATTAAACTGACAAAACTATCTCCTCAAACATATGCCCAGAGCCCCCAGCATCAACTGCATTCAACTGGCATCCTACTCCTAGAATAAACCCAAAAATACCTAACACCATTCATAGAGTTTACTAGACAAACAGGTTAATGGGGTAAATTGTCAGATCGTTCTTCATTATCACCCATAAACATGCATCTATGGAAAGTTTAGACTTGCCAATCCATCACATGCCTTTGGAATGTGGCAAAAAATTGGAGTACCCAAAAATAAATAAATAAATAAACAGAAGAAGGGCGTGTCTGTGCATAAAAGGCACTGCACATCAAAAGCCAAACCAGAGGGCCACTTGCTCTGAGGTGATGATGCAGATTACTACACCACTGTGCCATCTATCCTTGAAGAAGTCATTTAACCAGACAGTGCTTTGTGGCAACTGGAAATTTGAGCTAGACTCTTCAATGGTCCCGTGGACTGCAAGCCTAGTAACTAGTAACTATGAACCAGAATAGCTATGGTATAAAGGAAGGAAACTGACTGGAGTAAACAGGAGACTCATCACATGACCCATGTTCTTTGGATGTGATCCATGGTTTCCTTAGTGATGATAGTGTATTTATTATTAAGCTGTAGATAAATGGAACAGCATGAAGTCTATAAGTTTAATGTTAATATTTTTACTGTGAATACATTTTATTTAACTCACTTTTCTGCAGGCACACAGATGTGAAATGCACTGTGTTTGGGCTACAAAAATTTGTCTTGCATTTAGTGATATGATTAAGGTTATGAGCTGTTAGGGAGTTGCATTCTGCAGTACATGGTTTGATTCTCTCATATTTCATGATTTATTTGTTCATGATCATGTTTTGAACTTATATACCTTATTCCACCTTGGAATCTAGGTATATTAACCCTGGGTGAGCACTATACTGCTGGAACCTGACGACCTATACCCACCCTCGCACCCCCCAGTATTCTATACTCTTGCTACCACTCAATCCCCTTATAAATACAGATTAACTTACTCCCTGAACTGTAAAGAAAAAAAGGTGCTTTAGTGGTTATCCTGACTTATTCTGGCACAGGTCTGGCTGATACTTTGTTTTAGAAAAGTTCCTACTCAGTAGGTGTATCCCCAATCTATTTACCCTCATTCTGCTTGGGCTCACTTCGCTCTGCTCCACACCCCATTACCACCCACCCCATATCATTTCCTTTATACCTATCCAACCAAACCAAACCTCTCTACCTCCACCCTAATCCCCTCCCCTCTATTTCCTTTCTTACACACCTCTTCCTCCTTGCACCTCCTCACACTCACTTGCCTGTTCCTTATCACATCCTACACTGACTAACTCACATCCTTCACTGCCACCCTCTCCTCTACTCTTGCAAATTATCATGTATTCTAAAACACAACCATACTCCTACTACCACTATTCTATGTCCTCTACTACCTCACCTCCTACCACTCCCAACTACCATCACCCCATTTCCACCCCTCAAGCTGGACTATAAACTCAAGTACAAAACCCCAGCCACATCTACAAATCTGTCCTTCCATCCTTCCCCTACCACTCCCATTCCTAAAATAGAATGATCTCCCCTTCCCCAACCTCTTTAAAACAAAAAAAAACAAAACTCCACCTACTCAAACAGTTACTCTACTTCAAGCCTCTACTTCTCTCAGGAGACATTCATCCTAACCCTGGCCGCTCAGAGTCTACCCTGACTAGTAATCATCAAGTACCTAAACCAACCAACCTCTCTTAATCAAAAAAGCAAGTATCTTTCTGCTCTATTAACATCAGGAGTTTAGTTAATAAAGTTCATGAATTCCATGTCTGGTTAGCTAACTATACTCCTGACACAGTCACCCTAACTGAAACATGGTTGAAGCCACAATACCAAGACAGTGAACTTATCCCTCCTGGCTATAACATCCTTAGACTTGATCAGCATAAGAAAAATGGAGGAGGAGTTGCCATACTCTACTCATCTCTCTCTACTTAGTCCCAACTCTCCTTTACCCTCCTTTTCCACAGCTGAACTTCTGCTGATTAACTTCAAACTTAACAATTTCACCACCATAACTGTTGTAGCAATCTATACCCCCCCCCAGGAGATAATATTAACATACTCAAAAACATCCTATCCCACCTCTCTCAGACCATCCACAATGAAACCATAATAATGGGAGATGTAAATATAGATCGCCTGTCAATGCAAATCCCAAACCCTACTTCTTGTATTAACTTGCACGGATCTGAGCAGCTAATTACAACCCCCACTTATATTAATAAATCTCACCTCCCAAACTGTCTTCTGGATTGGATTTTGGTCTCCCACCCCCAAACCTACCATAACCCCCAGACCCTTCCAAATGCCCTTAGTGACCATTGCCCTATAGCTGTCACCAGACATACTCCCCACTTCACCAGACCCTGCAAGTATATTACCTCCTGCAAACTTTCACATTTCTGCCCTGATTTTTTCATTGACCTACTCTCTAGAATTAACTGGTCTCATATCACAACTCTCCCCTTAGATGAAGCTGTCCACTCCTTCAACACCACCTTCCTTGACATTCTCAACTCCCTGGCTCCTCTCCGCACAATTAGAATCTAATCCAACACTACTAAATCTACCCGAGCCCTCATGAAAAACTGAGACAGGATATGAAAAATATGGACAAAAACCAGCACCCCTTCTCTCCTTCAGACCTATAAAGAACTTAGAAACAAAATAAAAAAATCATCCACAAAGACAAATTGAACTTCTATGCAAACCCCCTCACTACCCTAAAAATCAGACCCTAAAAAATTCTGGAACTCAGTCAATCATATTCTACATCCTGAAAACCCTTCCCCTCCTAACCCTTACCCTAATAAAACCCCAAAAGACACTGCCATTAAATTTAGCAATCATTTTATAGACTCAATAACCACCTTAATCAATTCTCTTCACTTTAGCAACAACATCAACACCCTCATTAACTAATTTTCTCTCTCCAACCCTTCAAACTCTTTCTCTCTTAAAGCAGTACCAACTAACTTTATAAAATACTTACTCTCCAAACTCAAAGCCTGCTCCCCATCAGCTGATAATCTACCCTCCTATTTCCTACAGATTGCCTCTGAACCCCTGCGCTATCCTGCTTCTATCTTGATCAACCGCTCTATTTCTGAATTCTATGTCCCCTCTAAATGGAAAAATTCTTTACATTACCCATTCACAAAGGTGGCAATTCCTCTGATATATCAAACTTCAGACCAATTGCTATACTATCTCCTCTCTCTAAAATTCTAGACAAATGCATTCACAAGCAGATAATGCAGTACCTTCTCCAAGAAAACCTTCTCACACACACACACACACACACACACACACACACACACACACACACACACACACACACACACACACACACACACACACACACACACACACACACACACACACACACACACACAACATGGATTCCGTCCTAATCATAGTACAACAATTGCACTAATATCCTTCATCAACACAGTATCTCTTGCTCGTGATAACAATAAACTTGTCTCATGCCTGTTCCTTGACCTCTTTAAAGCCTTTGACACTGTCTCCCACCCTCTCCTCTTGGACAAACCCACTTACTTAAAATTCTCTCTCCCTACTATCTCCTGGTTCTCTATCTCTCTCTCTCTCTAACCACCAGCAATCAGTTAAATGGCTCTCTGCACTATCCCCCCTCACTGTGTAAATGGGTTTCCCCCAGGGATCTATCCTTGGACCATGGCTCTTCAACATTTTCACTAACTTACTCTATACCTCTTGTCCTCAGTCATCACTTGTACAATATGCTGATGACTCTACTGTCATCACCATTGCAGATAACCTATCAGACCTCCACTCTGCTACCCAGGCATCCTTCAACATCAATGAGACATGGCTTAGTGATAACAACTTAATTCTTAATCCTAAGAAAACTAAGCTCCTACTCTTCCTCCCCAAAAATCTTACCAGTCTCAAAACTATATTTAACATTTTATCAAGCTATAACACGATCATCACAGCTGAACCTAGCACTAAATTGCTAGGTGTCACAATAGACAATCAGCTTCAGTTTGATCTATATGTTACAAACTGTATCAAAAAAACTCATCAGAAACTTGGACACCTTTACCTCAACAAGAAATACCTAATCAACACAGCCAGAATAACTCTCGCCCATGCTTTTTTACACACTTCTGTACTGCTGTCACATATTCACAAACCTTAACACCACACTCGTTTCAAAACTTGAAACTGCCTATAATCCTATAATAAAATGGCCAGATTTGCAGCAAACCAAACCTACAAGTTTCACAACTGCTTATCACTTAAGCAACTGGACTGGCTTGAATCCCCTCACCTGCTCCTACTACATCAACTACAAATTATCCACTCCATCCTGTATTTGCCCTCTTTCTGCCCTAGCCTCTCTTCTATCATATCTAAATACTCCCCTGCTAGGACACTATGCAGCTCGGACCAAGGATTGTTACAGATTTATAAACCCAAAACCAAAATAAGATGACTACTCTATAACTATAACCCAGCCACATTCTGGAACCAACTACCCCTAGAAATAAAGTCCCTTGAGCATAGCAAGCAATTAGCCACCCGAAAATACCTAACCAAAATATGGTCCTGCCACTGTAGTCATCCCCCTCTAAAACTACTATCCTAACACCAAATACTCCTCCTTACTCCAAGTTTATTTCTAATATTGTTCAGCGACTTCTTCCTTCCTTCTGTTCATTCTTTCTGAATACCCTCCCACTACTACCTTTCCTCCCTGTCTATCCTATCTATACTCTATCAGACTGCTCCTAAAAAACTAACTTTAACCTGTCTGTCTTATCTGTCATCACCACTTTATTTCCTTATATCTCCATCCAACTTTTGTATATATGCTCTCTAAACCCAAAAACAATTATGCAGGTATTATTTGTTTAATATGTTATTGTAACCTGATTGTAATCTTTTGCTGACTGTAACTGATTTTTGTTAAATTCTATTCACTGAGGAGCTTTTCTCCCTGGGTCTCTGCTGAAAATGAGCCAAAAGCTCAGTCAGACTAACCCGGTAACAAATGTAAAATAAAATAAATAAATAAATAAAACATTTCATTTGTCTTCTGATTGACTCTGCCAAGTTACTACACCAGACAGTACTCCTGGGCTGCTCGTGGAACGGGGCACTTATGTCCCAGGTTTTTTACAGTGTTTAATTGATGTATTATACATTTGTCTTTTAAATTCCTACACCTTTCATATAGACATTAATTAGTACTTAACTATAAGCTATTTGAGTATGAATCCCAGCATCTCTTTTGTAGTTTAATGGGTTACCAAATGCATTGTTACTAAATGGAACTTTCAGGGGAGGAGAAGTTTATTGTTTTTCATGCTGCCTGTTTTCAGTGTGAGCGTGTTTTGTTTAGAAAATGCCTGTAATTGTAAAAGTAAAGAAGGAAATAGCATGTACACTGACAGGGTGTTTATGGTAACTGGGAAGAGAGAGAGAGAAAGTAATGGGATATTAGTCTGGCTGGTGGGGGCCAGATTCACTACCTTGCACAAGGCCCTATTTGTCCACAATCCAGGACTGTTGACTCTAGAGGTATATACTGCAACAATAGAGTATACTTAACCATTCAGATGGGTGAGACCTATACTGAATGATGTCAGAATGGATAGCTGTTCTTGATGACAGAGAAGACATAGGGAAGTCAAAAATGAGATGCAGGTGTCTTGCTGGTATGTAAGACCCCCCCCTTCTAAAAAGTATGCTATATGCTCTAATATTTTTGATTTTGTATGACTTATGAGTTGTTGAACAAAGGCTGCTGTAGCATTTATATTATCCATAACTGTTTTTCTTTAATAAACTTAGATTGTGTAATATAATCTGTCCATGCTACATTTTAGTAATATATTTTTGCAGTATCTGCTTTAAAGCCTTCCATAAATGCAAAGGGGTTGACATTTGTCAGGTCATAGTTTGCATTATTTGGAGTGATGATCAGAACAGTCTCATCTTCAGCATCCATTATGTAGTCGTAGCATATTACTGTGATAGTTTTCTGTACAAGATTGGATTGTAAAATATTTCTGCATTTAGTTAAAAACTGTTAGTCTGGCAGATAGTTCAGAGGACTAAAGCTCCAGCTACCTTGTTAATGAGCTACTTCCTGTGGTAAGGGTACAGAGTTTGACTCTTTCCACCTTTATTTACCTACTGAGTGACAATGAGCAAGCCACTTAAACAGAAAGCGATTTGGAGCAATTGGGAATTTGAGCTAGGCTTCTTAAGGGTCTCCTGGACTACATTCCTAGTAACTATGAACCTGTTGTCATTGTTGCCAGCCATCACCTGTTGCATAGATGATCTAGTTCAGGAAATGTTATGGCAATATCACCAGCGCACCAGTTTTAATGCAACACAGGCAATTTATTATTCGAGGGCAGCACTCACTGCATCTGTAGATGAAGCACAGAAATCCAGAGTTGTTTGCCAGCAGCAACTTCTGCATTAGTAATAGTTCTCTTTAATGAGGAATTATTCAGATGACTTTTACTACTGCAGAGATTATGAATAATGACGTCATATGTTATCAGGTGGTTAATATTACTTATGCTGTCATAAATATTTTTCTATTTAAACTGTGCTACACATGGCTGGATGTTATGGGTTTGGGAGGGTGGCCTAATGGTTAAGGTGTTTGCCTTACAAACACAAGGTGCCAGGTTTGAATCTCACAAGGGATAATTGGCTAGGCTTAAAATGGCTTGCAAGGGCAGTTAGCCTAGTACTAACCTATGATGCTAGTGATCTTTATACAGTTTCATGTAGTTCATCCAAAGCTTCCAATAAAGTAAATGTAATTTACTTGTTCATACTAATAAGGGATGGACACCATCAACAAAGCAGCTATAACTGCCAGTGGGCATGGGGGGCTGTCAGAATCTTACACTCTTATCTGGACATTTTTAAACACTTTTTAATCTGGCTTTGTAGGACTACATGTGTGTGTGTGTGTGTGTGTGTGTGTGTGTGTGTGTGTGTGTGTGTGTGTGTGTGTGTGTGTGTGTGTGTGTGTGTGTGTTTGTTTGTGTGTGTGTGGTGCATAGTAAGTCATTTTGGCTACTGTGTTTGTGTGCAATAAATTCAAAATATGTGGTCATTATTATTGTTGATTTTTTGACACAGACATCAGGGAAGGATACAGTCAAAATGTGGGGGGAGGGGGGTCTGTAGATAGAAATGAATGACCCTGATGAGCTGAAAAAGATAAAAAAAGACTTTAGTCTGTCTTTCAGAACTAGTTAATAACCCTTAAACTGCTCTGTTGCTAGATTTTTCACTGTTAATGACCATGAGACTGCTCTGTTGCTAGAGTTTTACTAATATTATTGTAGAATGTAAAATTTCAGTTGTAATTCACTGTTAATGACTCTTAGACTGTACAGTTGCTAGATTGTATTATTATTGTAGAATGTAGACATTTTTTACTATGGAATGCTGCATAACGTAGAGACACAAAGTAAGGCATGGGTACATGACTTCCTGATGTGCAGCATATATGGGCACACAAAGTAAAGCATGTGTGATCACCTGAGCTGCAGCACATGTAGACACATGAGGTTATGTATGTATGGGCATCTAAGATGTTTCTATCATGTGCACACATGATTTGAAGCACATGTGGTCATATGAAGTAAAGCACATGCAGGCAGACAGACTGAAATGCATAAGGGATGTACTGTGAAGTACACATAAATACACAAAATACCACTGGGCACTTGTTATAACATGTATGGTCTACCAACAAGCATATATGGTTCAGGTCATGACATATGTGGGAGCACACTATATGAAGCACATGGCATACATGTAATAACAAATGTGTGGGCACTCAGTGTGAAGTACCTGAGGTACGTGAGGTGACTCATATATAGGGGTGCACAGTTACACACATGGGGTACATGAAGTAAAATGAAGGAACACACAGTATGAAGTATTTGGAATACTTGAAGTGACACATGGATGAGCACACAGTGTGAAGCACATAGGGATATATGAAGTGGCTTATGTGGGACCATACAGTGTGAAGCAAATAGGGGTGCATGAAGTGGCGGATGTGGGAGTACACAGTGTGAGGCACACAGGGGTACTTGAATTGGCTAATGTGGGAGCACACAGTGAGGCACATAGGGGTACATGATGTGGGAGCACACAGTGTGAATCTCATAGGAGTACATTAATTGGCTGATGTGGGAGCACACAGTGTGAGGCACATGGGGTACATGAAGTGGCTGATGTGGGAGCACATAGTGTGAGACACATAGGGGTACATGAAGTGGTGATGTGGGAGTACACAGTGTGAGACAAATAGGGCTACAGGAAATGGCTGATTTGGGAGCACACAGTGTGAAGTTCATAAGGGTACATGAAGTGGCTGATGTGGGAGCATACAGTGTGAAGCATATAGGTGTACATGAAGTGATTGATGTGGGAGCACACAGTGTAAATCTCATAGTGGTACTTGAATTGGCTGATGTGGGAGCAGACAGTGTGAAGTACATAGGGGTACATGAAGTGGCTGATGTGGAAGCACAGTGTGAACAGTGTGAAACACATAGTAGTGCTTGTGGCAAAGCATGTGTAGGCACACAGTGTGAAACACATGTGGGCGCATAATGTAAAGGTCATGTAGTGTGTATGGTGAGCAACATGTGGGCACACAGTGTAAAGTACATGGGATGCTTGTGCTGAAGGACATGTGGGCCCACAACATGAAGTGTATGTGAGGAAGTACATATGAGGACAGTCTGAGGTAAATGGAGTGCATTTGGTGAAGCAGATGGGGTACATGAGGCAAAGCATGAGTTCAGTCTGGACAGTTCCAGTAGCACAGAGGATAAAATTCTGATTACAACCCAGTTGACCCAAGTTCATTTAGCTGCTCAGGTGTCTGTTGCATTTGGCATGGGGAGGATGGGCTCACTCATCCTTTGAGAGAGGGGTTTAGACCAGCTGTCTTGTTGCCCTCCCCCAGATGAAGAATGGTAAACACAGAAGTGACCTTGGGACACATGCGAGGCTAACCAGTGCACTTCATGGTGGTCTTCGCCATGAGTGCATAGAACTGTACAATTCCATGAGAAGAGTATAATTACTGTTGTGGGGATGCAAGATGCACTCTCCTAGGTGATATGAGGTTTATGCTAAAACAGAAAACACCCAAAGGGTGCCTGTGTAGAGGCTACTGTAGCTGACTGTTGTGTAAGAGGAATGAAATTGCTGACCAGGAAAACAGGATAGCTGATGTTCAGCAGATAACAGAGGAGAAAAAGGATGTAATATAGAAAAAGGGTACATTGTGAAGCATATGATGATACATGAAGTGGATTTTGTAGGTATCTGAGGTGACACATATATTGACACACCATATGAAGCATATGATGTTACATGAAGCACCTCTAGAGATATGAGGTCAAGCACATTATAGTACATGAGGTGAGACACATGTGGGCACCTAATACGAAATGCACATGAGGTGATGCATAAATTAGCACATGATGTCATTCATGAATACTGAAGGCCAAGCACAAGATGATGTATGTGACGTGGAGAAGCATATGTATCTATGAAGTGGCACAAATTTGGGCACCATGTGAAACATGTAGATATGCAAAGCACCTGTGACTTTGAGGGAACATGGGCAAAATTCTTGGCTAGGCTTATAAGGGCCTCTGGGCTAATAGCCTAGTATCATCCTATGAACCTATGAACCTATAAAGCTGTGTGACTTCTTTGCTTTGTACATGTATATGCTAATATGTTTGTCATTGTTACTGGAGCTTTTCTCCCCAGGCCTTTACTGAAAACGGGCTCTTTTTAGGCCCAGTGGACTTCCCCGGTCATCAAACTGAAATAAATCAATCAATAAATAAATAAATAATAGTGTGCATTTGTGTAAAGCAAGTATTTACTGTGACCATTTTTATCACAATCAGATGTGATGTGTATGCAGTCAATTTAGTGGCTGTAATTGCTCAATACAGATATTGGTGGATTATAATGACAGCAGTTTGAGTAGCCTTTGATGGTTGAAACGTTCTGAAATGGGTACTTTAGTCATTATTGGTTCCTAAACTGTTTTACTGCTTACTGGAAAACAAATATTCAAAATTACAAATTTAAAATGCACTCTAACAAATATTACTGTATTAAACAAGAAATATAATCTAAAACAATCAGGAAGGTGAATCAAAGAACACATGCATTTACACAGTTAAAAATGTGCGCAGAGGTTCCATGGTTTGAAAACAGCAAGGGGACCAAGAGAAGTTTATTGTTGCTCATGCTAAGTCTGCTTTCAATGTGCAACTGTTTTGTTTTATTTACCAAATAGCCATCAGTGTCTGTGCTATAAAATCTGAAATAAATGTTTTGAATTAAATGCAAATCTCTGTTTGTCTGTTTCTTTCGGCTTTTCCCGGTTAGGGGTCGCCACAGCGGAACTCCAGTCCGCTAATGATTGGCAGTTGATTTTTACGTACCGGCTTGCCAGGCCTGATGCACAACCTTCAACGAAGGTACGCCCATTCACGCATGTCTCCACGCAGAAGACGGTCTAGCTGAGAATTGAACCGGACAGCGTCTTACTGTGAGGTGACAACGCTACCACAGCACCACCACTGCGGGTTAAATGCAAATCTCTGTAATCATTGTAAAAGTAAAGAAGGCAATAGTATGCATATTGACAGGTTTGAATAGTGTTTATGGTAATTAGGGAGAGATAGCCAAGTAATGGGATACTGGAATGGCTGCGGATAAAGGCGTGGATGGTCAATTACCCTGCCTAGGGCACCATCTAACCATGATCCTGCTATGGTTGAAGATAAAACCTGAAAGATTTCCAAAATGAGTAAGCTGACACAATACAAAAAAAATGAGGAAAGATCTCCAAGAGTAAGCACGCAAAATATTAGCTGCACCAAGCTGATTCATGTATTGTAACTGATTTTGAGTGACTGCAATGATGTCAAGAGCAGCACTAATGTTCTGAGTGTTTTATTGTACAAAACTAATGCATATTGGAATAAACAACATTCTTATTTGGTGCCTCCCAGATGAGATATGGGATCAAAACACGTCCTTTACACAAGGATATACAAAAGCAACTATACATATAAGTAAAGAAAAAAGATCCAATTCTTTTGTCTCCCAGAAAACCAGCCAGGAAGCAAATCAAATGTAGATTTTGTATCTGGACTACAAAATAACACCACAGTGTGAAAGAAAGCAGAATAAAAATAAAATAGCAAAGTACTCAAAACAGCTAATGAAATAAATTGGCTATGCCCCCTGTATTGCTCACAACTAATATTCTTCCTATTTTTTCCCACTCGTCTCACACATGTTAGCCCACATAGTGCTCATCCCACACATAGGCTATCCCACTATCTGTCTTATCTTTATTAATCTTTGTTCCTTCAGATGACCTCACTTGTAAAACTACATGACCAGTTTTGGTCTTTCAGAAGAGACTCACCTTGTAAAGCTACATGACTTATATATACCTTATACTTATACATATACCTCTTATATATTGTAAAACAAAAAATAGTATTCCTGTATGCCTGAAACATGCATGTTTATATTGTATTCTCATTTACATATTGTTAGCAAAGTACTTCTTAAACTAAGTTTACTGCTTGCACCTTAATAATGTTCTTTTTGTTGTGGTGCTTTTTCTTCTTGGTACTCTGCTGAAAAAGGTTTTTTTTTCAAACCAGTTGGGCACTACCCGGTTAACAAATGTAAATAAAATAATAAATAAAATAAAAGTTTAACTTTATCAAAACTAAGTGAATATACTGTCCTCACATTAAGAAGTGAGGGTCATCGTGAATAACATACAATACGTATTCGGTCATTTCTAAAGGACATTATAAATAAAATAGTTCTTGTTAGATTTTACAGGGGAAAGTAGGAAAGGCTGTCCACAGGAGGTAAGAGAAGGCACATTTGTAAAAGTTGCATTCATAACTTGTAGTTAAGAGAAAGAAATGAAGGCATAGAAAATGCTTTCAAACTCTTAATAGCCATTTAAGCCAGGTGCCACAACATAATTAAGTTGAGAATGCATTTTGTGACATGTCTGACATATAGGTTTTGATGTCAACTAAACTCCCAGCTCCCTCTCTTTTTGACCACCATGTAATATCAGTGGTCAAGAAATCCTTCTATCTGGTATAAATGGCAGATAAAAGCATCTCATCCAGATCGAAAGAAGTTACAATCCATCTGAACTCAGCCCTAATTAGATTAACTATAGAGTACAATGCCCCCTTCAGAATTTGACCACCCAGACATATCACACAGCTAGAAAGGCCCAGAGCTTTATAACTAAAAAGATTACTGTTCTAAAGACTCTTAGCTACCAGGATATATGAAGACATGTGAAGAAGAACATTGACAAAGGCAAATCCATGAGGCTGATTCATTTTACTCTTAAGGTTGAATGTTTTATACAGAATCAAAACTACTTGAAAGAAATATTTAGATCTTAAGGATATCTTGAGTATGTGGACAATGACTCCACAGAAGAAATAATCAAGTCAGAGCAAAGCAGGTGTTTCAAACCAGACTGTAATGTTATTGCAGAATCTTCACCAGTTGATGTCAAGTCTTTAGCTACACCCCTCATTTATTAAAACATTTGTTTTTAACATTAAAAACGTCACTAAACTATAATAAAGTTGGACAAACTACAAGTTATTAACAACAACAAAAATATAATAATAATAAAAAGATAGTAACTTTAAGTAGCTTTTTCAGGTTAGTCCAACTCAGAAAACTATATTTAATAAGGTTACCTATTATATTCTCGAAAGCCGACAATGTTGAATCAGCCATTGTCGACACGAGAATAGCGAAAGTGCAGAACATCGAACAGGTAAACGGAAATCTCCGTAAGGGGAGATTTCCTTTTACTTCAATGTAGTGCGGTCCCGGAGTTGGTATATTTAAGAAGGGTCTATATTACAGCAACAAACGCTTAAATGTTCAAATCTGTAAAGGTTGACCTTTACATATCGAACATTAAACGTTCGAAGTTGTAAAAAATTAAATTAAAAAACAAAACAAATACAAGGAAAGGGTTATAGCAGGGGGGCAAGCCCCCCGCCCACCCCCGCTACTTAAATATACCAACTCCGAGATTGCACTTCAGTGAATTACAGTGTGGAAATGGGAAATTTCCCATTCCCTACACTGTAGCGCCATCTTGGAGTTGGTATATTTAAGTAGGGGGGTGAGGGGGTGCAGGGGGCTTGCCTCCCTGCTTAAACCCTTTAGTTTTTTTTTTGACGTGTGTTTTTTTTAAATTTTTTAAAGAAATTCAAACGCTTAACTGTTCGATCTTTAAAGGTCAACCTTTAGAGATTCGAACATTTAAGCATTTGTGGATCTAATATGGACCCTTTAAGTAGCGAGGGGTGGGGGGGGTGCAAGGGGGCTTGCCCCCTGCCTACACCCTTTAGATTTTCTTTTTTTTTTATTTATTTTTTTCTGAACATTCGAAATTTTAATGGTTTGATCATTAAAGGTCGACCTTTAGTGATTCGAACCATTAAACTTTCGATAAGTAGTAAAAACACTGCAACACACCCACAAGATAAATGCTCCATTGCACAAAAAGAAATTAAACTCCAGAATTATCATAGTGGTAATGAAGCACCCAAGTTCTACAGGAGGTTTAAAACCAAGAATAATTTTATTGTATCAGATATCCAGTAAGCGCTTTTGCTTAAAACCTTCCTCAGACTGTCAAGCATTAACACAAAATCGAGATTCTTATAAAGAAATTCAAAAATGTTAAAACCAATCATAACTGAGTACCACTTAACAGGTAAAAAGTTTTTAAAGGTATACTTATAAGTAGTGAACATATATAAATATATAAATTCAACAAAAGCTCCAAATACACAGTTTTACAATAAATACATACAAGTAAAACACAATATAAAATGCTTTCCTCCTTATATAAAATATTTTATAATATGTTGTTAAACTATTTCGGTTTTCTGCGTTTCTTAAGTAAGGGTTTTATTGTCGCCCTTTCATTCAGCCCATGACCTCTGTCTGCCCTAAGCATAATAATCCAATTATTTTCTTTATACTCTGTGTGGTTCCTAATGTCCCCTTCTCTTATGCTAGATGGAATCAATTCAAGGACTCTAAACAAAAAATGATGTTCCTCTCCTAAACGGGATACATGCTTGGCCAAGGCGTTATGATTTGATTGTTTCCTAATGTGATAGATATGTTCACGAATTCTATCTCTAAGGACCCTGTTCGTTTTGCAAACATAAAACGATTGGCAAGTCTGGCATATAGCTAAATACACAAGGTTTGAACTTTTACAGGTGGCTTCTATGTTGAAAATGAAGTCCTTATTTAAATCTGGATGGTGAAACCTATCAGTCAGGTCAATATAAGAGCAAAAATTACATGCTCAACAGGGTCACATCAAGCCTCTTTTGTCTTGAACATGATGAATAGCCTGTTTATGGCATAATAGCCTCTTTAGGTTCTTTCTATTCTTATATGTAAATCTGGGTTGATCACCTACCATTTGATTGATGTCACTGTCAACTTGAAGTACAGACCAGTGTTTGCCAAATATTTCTATTAATTCTTTGTTATCCAAAGTATAGAACGAAAGTACCCTAAGCGAGTTGAGTCTGCCTGTTTCAACACTGCAGGTATCTACCCTTTGTGGACCAAAGTATGATGCAGCTGTATCTCTGCGCAAAATTGAAATGTCTGATAAATTATTCAGGATCTCATGTCTGGTGTACCCTCTTGATAAAAGTCTATCTCTTAGGCCATCAAGTTCATCAGAGAAACAATTATCCAGGACATTTAACCTAGAAACTCTGACGCCTTGGCCTCTAATCAAATTTCTAAATATGTACCCCGGATGCATGCTTGATCTCAAAAGCAATGAGTTCCTGTAACATGATTTGCGATGTACACCTGTATTGATAAGGCCATTTGCCAATTTTTCAACATATAGGTCCAAATATTCTGTCCTTGTATAGGACCAATTCATTGTGAACTTTAGACACCCAAGCATATTGTTGAGTCTATCATGAAACCTTAGTAAATCATCTGAGCTACCTCTCCATAATAAAAAGAGGTCATCGATGAAACATTGGTAGAATAGTACATGCGTCTTGAACTCTTCAGTTCTGCTAAGTATTGTTCCTTCCCAATGGGCTAGGAACATATTCGCGTAACTATTCGCGCATGGGGTGCCCATGGCAACCCCATGCCGTTGAATATATAGCTCACTGTTAAAGGTAAAGACATTATTTTCCAGAACTTGTTCCAAAAAGTATGTTACCAAATCTATTTGAACAGGTGAAAAGTTACTGTGTTCAGTTAGATAATCATGAATATATTGTATACCCAAATCATTTGGTATTACTGTAAAGAGTGATTGTACATCAAAAGTAACAAAGAACACCTCTTCTAAATCTGTAATGTCTCTAAGGCAATCATATAAGTCAACTAAAAATTGTTTAGAGTCTTTCAAGACTGAAATGTTTAGATTAATAATAGGTCAGTATCTCTCACATACCAAGAGCGTTGTCTGGCAGTTTGATTTGTGCTCAACGGATGACGAAACTGTTAATGTGGCAGGTGATTCTGAGTGCCTGCAACAAGCGATGGATGTACTGGAAAGGGACTTTCTTAAACTAAAAAGACTCCAGGCACAGAGACATCATTTCCAGTACTGCCTGGAGAAACGGATCACACCCCGTGGTTTGAGGGTTTTTAATATGCCCACTCAAGGGACACAATATCCGGATTTGCTAGCACGGTGGCAACAACTTAACCTTGAGGTAAGCGGCAAATACATGCAACTATTGATTGACTTTTTTTCGTCCTGAAGAGGAGAAGCTCATTAAGACTATAAACAACAACAAGAAGTTATCTTTAATGACTTTGCTGAAAGAATTGTTAACCCTCTTTTTGAGAGTCTACTTGATGGGATAGCGGCATTTGAACACAAGCTATTACAACAGAAGAAAATAAAAATTATGAGGGACATAAATGACTTTAAACTGGGCCACATCTTTATGTGGCCCAGACATGGTCATGAAGGGACAAATGTAACTCCCAGACCAATGAATGTGCATAATAATGTGAACGGAGTGAATGTTTCAGTTAAAACCAATGCTTCTAATGACAATGGTAATGTTTTTATTAACGTTGATAATAATGCATCAGTTGAACAGAATGAACATAACCCCCAGGCTGGTTCACATGATAAAAGTGAAAATAACATTTTAGTGAGATTAGAGGATATGATATTCATGATAGTCCTAGTAGCCTTGATCTACAAGGTACTCAGGTCCAGCAGGATTCGAATTTATACCCTAATATTGTTGTTAGAAACAGTGGTTCTAAACCCCATTTATCGGAACCGGTGGTTTGACCCAAAACTTATATTAAACAGTCCTTGGCCCAATCAACTAATTCTACTGCTTCTTTAGGTGAAGATATTTCTTTTCCCTTACCTGTTCGAATGGACAAGGGAGGGAGACGGACTCGGTCGATGAGCAGGGGACGTCAGAAATTAAAACATTCAGGCGAGTACAATCAAACACTAATGAAGATGTGGGGGAATGTAGCAGCTCGCTAGTTATGAACATTTCTACATATAGGCTTTCATTTGATGAAGAACAGGTTATATCAAAAGGCTTAAACTTTATTCCTACATGTAAAAGTAGGTTGACCGACACCATCATGGATCTGAAGGTATTCTGTTGGAACATTATGCTTCGGCTGCTGTATGGTGATAGCAACCAAGAAAGGGAACAGATACAAACACATTCAATCTTTTCTTTTAAGCGCATGAGCAGTTTTGTCCCCTTGAATCATCCTTTAGTAGATGCTTACTTAAAACTCATTGAAGATGATTTTTTTAAATATTATGACAATATAGGTAGCAATAAATACTGTGATGTTCGGAAAAGGTATAACTTAAATTATAAAGAAAGTTTAGCATTGAAAGATTTACAGAAAATGACCTAATAACCATAAAACCTGCTGATAAAGGTGGATTAATTGTCATAATGGACACTTCTCATTACGTTAATTCTATGATGGACCTGCTGAGTGATGATAATTTTTATGTTAAAATTACAGTTAGTGAAGTACACATGATTATGAGCTCTGTATTTAACACTATAAAGGATGTTTATGAAGGAGGTTTGATCACCAAAGAAACTTTTGACTACCTTTGCGTTTCTAACCCACTCATTCCATTAATAAAGGGACTCCCAAAGATACATAAATATCAAGCTGATCCACCAATGAGACCAATAGTGGCTGGTGGTGGCTGGATTACTGAGCCCCTTTCGGTGTATGTTGAGAAGCACCTAAGACCTATTATTAATCTAAATATTTCAGTCTTGAAAGACTCTAAACAATTTTTAGTTGACTTATATGATTGCCTTAGAGACATTACAGATTTAGAAGAGGTGTTCTTTGTTACTTTTGATGTACAATCACTCTTTACAGTAATACCAAATGATTTGGGTATACAATATATTCATGATTATCTAACTGAACACAGTAACTTTTCACCTGTTCAAATAGATTTGGTAAAATACTTTTTGGAATAAGTTCTGGAGAATAATGTCTTTACCTTTAACAGTGAGCTATATATTCAACGGCATGGGGTTGCCATGGGCACCCCATGCACGAATAGTTATGCGAATATGTTCCTAGCCCATTGGGAAGGAACAATACTTAGCAGAACTGAAGAGTTCAAGACGCATGTACTATTCTACTGATGTTTCGTCGATGACCTCTTTTTATTATGGAGAGGTAGCTCAGATGATTTACTAAGGTTTCATGATAGACCCATCAATATGCTTGGGTGTCTAAAGTTCACAATGAATTGGTCCTATACAAGGATAGAATATTTGGAACTATATGTTGAAAAATTGGCAAATGGCCTTATCAATACAGGTGTACATTGCAAATCACGTTATAAGAACTCGTTGCTTTTGAGATCAAGCATGCATCCGGGGTACATATTTAGAAATTTGATTAGAGGCCAAGGCATCAGAGTTTCTAGGTTAAATGTCCTGGATAATTGTTTCTCTGATGAACTTGATGGCCTAAGAGATAGACTTTTATCAAGAGGGTACACCAGACATGAGATCCTGAATAATTTATCAGACATTTAAATTTTGCGCAGAGATACAGCTGCACCATACTTATACTTGCAGTGTTGAAACAGGCAGACTCAACTCACTTAGGGTACCTTTGTTCTATACTTTGAATAACAAAGAATTAATAGAAATATTTGGCAAACACTGGTCTGTACTTCAAGTTGACAGTGACATCAATCAAATGGTAGGTGATCAACCCAGACTTACATATAAGAATAGAAAGAACCTAAAGAGGCTATTATGCCATAAACAGGCTATTCATCATTTTCAAGACAAAAGAGGCTTGATGTGACCCTGTGGAGCATGTAATTTTTGCTCTTATATTGACCTGACTGATAGGTTTCACCATCCAGATTTAAATAAGGACTTCATTTTCAACATAGAAGCCACCTGTAAAAGTTCAAACCTTGTGTAGTTAGCTATATGCCAGACTTGCCAATCGTTTTATGTTTGCAAAACGAGCAGGGTCCTTAGAGATAGAATTCGTGAACATATCTATCACATTAGGAAACAATCAAATCATAACGCCTTGGCCAAGCATGCATCCCGTTTAGGAGAGGAACATCATTTTTGTTTAGAGTCCTTGAACTGATTCCATCTAGCATAAGAGAAGGGGACATTAGGAACCAAAGAAAATAATTGGATTATTATGCTTAGGGCAGACAGAGGTCATGGGCTGAATGAAAGGGTGACAATAAAACCCTTACTTAAGAAACGCAGAATACCAAAATAGTTTAACAACATATTATAAAATATTTTATATAAGGAGGAAAGCATTTTATATTGTGTTTTACTTGTATGGATTTATTGTAAAACTGAGTATTTGGAGCATTTGTTGAATTTATATATTTAGATATGTTCACTACTTATAAGTATACCTTTAAAAACTTTTTACCTGTTAAGTGGTATTCAGTTATGATTGGTTTTAACATTTTTGAATTTCTTTATAAAAATCTCGATTTTGTGTTAATGCTTGACAGTCTGAGGAAGCTTTTAAGCGAAAGTGCTTACTGGATATCTGATACAATAAAATTATTCTTGGTTTTAAACCTCCAGTAGAACTTGGGTGCTTCATTACCACTACGATAATTCTGGAGTTTAAACTTTCGATGTTCTAATATAGACCTATTGAATAAGAAGGGCGCTTACAGGTACCTGAGGCAATAGCCTATTTAGATACAGAGCCAACAGATAGTACACAACCTTAACTTTCAAATGTGTACTAAAAACAGAGATGTTTAAACTTATTTAATTAGCAAGATTGTAAGTTTCAAATATGTATTAAAGTGACAAAGTCTCTGAGCAACATTTCTGACATACAAGTGCACACTTTGTTAATTTTAATAAAAAATATTGACCTTTTAGTAACATTTAATTAAGAGTTCAGAACATTGGTTTTACATCTGGTGCCTTTTTGGTTTGTCTATTATGTTTCGACTATTATTCACTATTGAGGTTATTTTGGGGAGCATTCTGTCAGTGAAAGTTATTGCTGTCAATATATTTTAGTTCCTATACAAGTTCAGGTTCAATGATAGGTTCTTGATTATACCAATGCTGAAAAGCAGGGCAGTATGTAAATACAGCTGTAGGACTGTGATTGGGTCATTGCAAAAGTCATGTTTTTATTTGCGCGCATGTGTGTGTGTGTGTGTGTGTGTGTGTGTGTGTGTGTGTGTGTGTGTGTGTGTGTGTATGTGTGTGTCTGTCTGTCTGAGGGTACATGTGTGTGTGC